>NC_142794.1:11458438-11720914 GCF_049724085.1 Artemia sp. Qi Xiang Cuo | reverse complement strand
TGTTGAGGTGAAGAAAAGTCAGATAATACAACTCCAAATGCTGGTGATGGTCTCTCCTATGAAAACTGTATTCTACACAACCTATTCAAACAAATTAATGCATTCATTAATGGAACATTGGTGAGCACTAGCAATAATTCATCAAACTATGCAAGCTACAAACAATTTATGAAGATGACACCGATGTCATATATGAAGTGGATAAGGCAATCATTAGGCTATGGATACCAGATCAAATACTTATATTGACGTTGATCTGACTTTTGCAGTGACCCAAGAGTATCATGTAGTTGTCCATTTGAAGCATGAAATATTTAGTGTCTCCTACTAGTTACCCCCCAACGTTATAATTGGTAGCAAGTAGCGGCTGGCATCGTAAACTATTATTTTGAGAAACAGTTCCTGCAGAACCCGATGCAAATGTTATTATCATATCGGTAATTCTCCACGTCCGAAAACAACAAGTTATGAGCTCTGTTGCATTGGCAGTGGAAAAGCTAAGAGCCAATGGCACTAACATAAAACTTTTTGTCCCCCAAACGATCACCAATCAACGTCACATTGCCACCGGCTCTCATATCTATAACGATTCATCATTTATCAATGGAGAAATTCCATCAAAATTGGCCTATACCTTTGTGAAGAGTGGCAGTGCCGTTGGATCCTGGACTGAATCCCCCATGATTTTAATTTTTTCGGTGTATTTAGCCTTGTGTATAAAGTGAATGATATTCCCCTGTATACTCTTTCATATGAAAAAAAATCCTATAGAACTCTCTACGAGTTGACCATGCAATCCCTAGATTATGACTCTCAACTATTTGAAAATAGAATAACCGATTCAATGTTTTCCAAAAATCATGGGGTATTTGTTCTGGAATCGTCGGAGACTCGGGATATCAGCACAGTTCGATCAGGGACTGTACCTTTAGAGTATACATTTTCCGATGCTTTGACTGAGATTATCACGCTAATATCACTGAGTCAATTTGAAGCCTAATGGGAAATCCCATCCGACGGCAGTGTTCTACTAGACCTAGCACCATGAAGACAAACCAAATAATCAACATATTTAGTATAAATCCATACATGTCCCTATACATGTCCTTGTGCACACCTTGGTACTTAATTGAAATAATTCTAATCGTTAGAAATGCCCTATTTATTTTTAATAGAAGTCCTTCGACTTTGAAGACCGGCCAGTGGCTGAGCATCTTTCAATCAGCGAATATTATTAAATGTTTTGATCCTCTTGACCTATCATGGACATTATATCCTCCATTGGTTAGCAGCCTTATTGAAAGCAGTGGGAAAATCATTATTCAAAATCAACGTCGAGCACATGATTTAACGACTAAGACAAGTAGCTTTCATACACTACTCTTTCATGTTCAGATGTCGTGGCTACACCTACAAGCAGTTTCTCGACATCTACGTTGACTTACCTCGATTGAACGACTTTCAACAACCCCTCTCGGAAAATATACACTTTCAAATATTTTCCAATGAAGACTATTTCATTGGACAAAAAATCCTATAGAACTCTGTACGAGTTGACCATGCAATCCCTAGATCATGACTCTCAACTATTTGAAAATGGAATAACCGATTCAATGTTTTCAAAAAATCATGGGGTAATTCCTTTGGATTTGTCAGGGACCCAGGATATTAGCATAGTACGAACAGGGAATGTACGTTTAGAGTTCACCTTTGACAATGCTTTGACTGAGAGTATCACGCTAATATTATTGAGTCAATTTGAAACACATTGGGAAATCACACCCGACGACAGTGTTCTACTAGACCTAGCACCATGAACACAAACCAAATAATCAACGTATTTAGTATGGATCCATACATGTCCCAGTACAAGTCCTATTGCATACCATCGGACTTCGTTGAAAAATTCCAAGTGTTAACAATACCCTAATCATTGTTAATAGCAGTCCATCGACTTTGAGACAGGCCATTGGCTATGCATCTTTCAAACAGCGAAGAATATTGAATTTTTTGATCCTCTTGGCTGATCGTATAAATTCTACACTCCATACATCAGCAACTTTATTCAAAGCAGTGGGAAAACTATTATTCAAAATCAATGAAGAGTACAGGATTTAACGACTAAGACATGTGGCTTTCATGCACTACTTTTCTTCATGTTCAGATGTCGTGGCTACACCTACAACCAGTTTTTCGACATCTACGTTGACTTATCTCGATTGAACGACTTTCGAGTGGAAAATATACTTACAAGCGTGTTTAATATTGATTACAGTGCCCTGCTAATAAATTGTTATAAAAATTAATGTGAATTTTTTTATTAATAAAATAAAAATGTATGTACATGATAAAAAACGACTTTTCTACTCTTTAGATTTCATCTTCTACTAGGTATTTGTCGACAACAACTAATGCAGGTAGATTATCCGAATTCACAGTATACTGATCCTGATTTACTACAATGTCAGGGTCACATTTTCTACAGTAGAATGTAACTTCACTCTTGTCATATCTCATTGTATAGTCAATGATATTTTTCTCTTTCATTCTATAGAATTCACAAGTTTCAATTTGTTTATTTTAAGTAATGTCACAAATAGTATCCTCAAGTGGCAAATCACATTCTGTCACAACCAAATAAAAATCAGTGGGATTCTAATTATAGTAGTCACTGTCTTCACAATGATGACGCAGAATCAAAATTCTTTTGTTGTTCCAACAATTGAATCGCTGACCCGGTTCCTCCTCCCAGAACAATCTAAAACCACGACGATACCAATCTCTTAGCAATAAACTAAAATCACGCTTAGGATTCTTTCCAATCATACCTGGATATGTATTCTCCCACTGATTTCATTTATCATAGTGGCAACCTGAGCATGGGTGCCCTCTAGGATGAGAGTCTCACACCTTTTCATGAAAGAAATTACAATTTTTAATTTTTACAGTACACGTCTACGCAATTTACATGGGTTGCACAATTTACACTTTTCATCATACTCATCAATCACTTTGCAATCCTCACATGATGTCAATTGCCTAGTGTGTAACTACAAAGCGGGCATGTATGGAACATTTTTTCATGTGTTGACACTCTCACTGCCACAATGAAACTGAGCTACCAACAACAACAAATTGAGAGAGAGAGATAGAGGAGTTAATACCTCCGTTGTCTCTGATTGGCCCCCTAAAAAACAGATGTCGGCTCAAAAACCAGTCTGGTTGAAAAAAACATGGAGTTGAAACACACTTGTGTGGGGAATCCCCGTTCATACTGCTCGCTTTTTTTTGCAATGTTTAGGAACTGGAGGGGAATCCCCGCTCGTTTGGAAAGGTACCAACGGGGCATAAGCAAATAGCACGTAGTTTCATAGCGTGTTTAATCACGTGTAGAGGTCCCATAGAATAGCATAGGAGGGAACATAAACTCCTGGAATAACATAGGAAGGAACAGAATCTCTTTGAATAGCCTAGGAAGGAAAATAAGTTCCTGGAATAGCATGGGAGGGAACATAAACTCATAGAATTGCATAGGAGGGAACATAAGCTCATGGAATCGCATAGGAAGGAACATAGAATAGCATGGGAGGGAACATAAGCCCTTATAATAGCATAGAAAGGAACATAAGCCCTTATAATAGCATAGGAAGGAACATAAACCCATAGAATAGCATAGGAAGGAACATAATCCACACAAATCCATAGGTAAATGCTCTGGAAAGACACCAAGGAACATAAGGCAAACAAATCCATAAGTACATGCTCTGGAAATGTTTTTCCTATACGTCTCTGCAAATAGCATGGTAATTCGTATATGTCTAGGCAAAGTATAAGTTAGCGCTCTACTTTTACTCAATTTTTACATATAGTATTGGTTATTAGAAAGTATACAGACGTTTTCAGTGGGATTTTTTTCTGTTAGTAGGAGGGATGGGTCGGCTGTTATGTAGGAGGATCTTTCCATGGAGGAAGCTTTTATGGGGGAAGGGACATTGCTATGAAGGGGGCGCCGGATTTCCCAGCATTATTTAAAAAAACGATCAGAAATTAATTAAAAAAAGCAATTTTTTCAACTGAAAGTAAAGAGCAACATCAAAACTTAAAATGAACAGAAATTATTATTTATATGATTGGGATCGCCCCCTAGTCAATACCTTGCTCTTTAAGCCAAAGATTTTTTAGTAGTTTCATCAGAGCTATTCATTCTAATTAACGGCCTTTGTGATTAAAGGGTTATTTTTAAAGAATTGGAACAAAATTTGGACTTTAGTGTCAAGAGCGAGGTTTTGACTAGGAGGGGGTGACCCAAACAATATATGTATTAAAAATATATGAATATAGAAGTTCGTTACATAAGTTAATTCATACGTTACGTATATTTATTACTAATAAAAACCTTCGTAAATAAAATTAAACAACTTTCGAGAAAGATATTTCACCAAATAAATTAAAATTAATGTGCAAATTTTTTTTTAATTATTCATGCACGGTGAGCCAAAATCAAAACCTGCATTAATTCCAAAACTTTAAAAAAATAATGAAAAAATAAAGTTTTCTTTAACTGAAAGTAAGGAGCGACATTAAAACTGAAAACGAAAAGAAATTATACTGTATATGAAAGGGGATGTCCCCTCCTTAACGCCTCCCGTTTTACGCTAAAGTTTTACTTTTTCTCACAACGAACGTGGATGAGGAGCACTACGAGTGAAGAACAACTTTCAAGTTTGTGATTATTAAGTATTCACAGATGTACAGCACAAGAGCTCAATTTGGAAGAGCTGGCTATAGACAAGCATTTAAAACTGAAGCAAAATCTGCATTTTGTTTTTTCTGAAAAGGTTTAATTTTGTGATTTAAAGGTTATATGTAAGTTTCTTTTCATGAGGTAATTACTTTTTTTGAAGATTTGGATAAAGCCATATCTTATATCCATTGTTTTATTTGCACTTTTTTGAGTTATCATAAGATTTTGAATTTTTAATGATTGATAAATTTGTGATTATGTTGCGAACTCCAATTTCACTCATGGGGTTTACGACACAAAATGTCGCTAATAGGGCAAATATGATTTTTAGCGGAACCCACTAGTGTTGGCAAAATTTTCTGTCACTATTCTTTTTTTTGTTTCTGTTTTTGTTGGTTTTGAACGCAAGGCCAATATCAAAATTACATTTACATTCTTAAATGGGAAATCATATGTATGTAAAATAAGGTGCTCTCTAATGAAAATAATAAAGTATATACGGATGTTCAAGGATATGAAGTATATTTAACCTTGAAAATTGACACAATATTGACGCTTGCTTGTCTATGCAACAAGTTCATTTTGTAGTTTAAGCTCCGAGAACAAAAAAAAATCTTCAGATTATGGATCTACTGATGGGCGCTGTTTTGTCTCCCTATTTGGCAAATTTTTACATATATTTCATAGAACAATCTGCCTTGATTTGTTTCCCCTTGAAACACTCTCTCTGGTTTTGCTTCGTTGATGATATTTTGTCTGTTCGGGAACATGGACAGGACTCACTAAAAGATTGTTAGTAGATTGCTAACTTATACTTCTATGGAAGCTATAGCTACTACTCTTTTCTTCCTTATTGATTTAATATAATGATGAAGGTTTAACGGTGATTCCGTAGATATGATAGTTTGGATTCTATAGAAGCTCTACACCTTTTCAAAGAGAGTGAGTATCCTCTCACATGGCCTTCCATTTCTATAGAGGCCCTAGGAATTACCATGCTATTCTACGAGACCTATACACCTTTTCAAAGAGACTGAGTATCTTCTCACATGGCCTTCCAATGTTATTCTATGGGACCTCTACCCGTGACTAAAAACACGTTTTGAAAATACATGCTATTTTCTTTCCTTTCCTTGGTACCTTTCCAAACGAGCGGGGATTCCCCACTAGGACCTACACATTGCAAAAAAAGCAAGAAGTATGAGCGGGGATTCCCCACACGAGTTTGTTTCAACTCCACGTTTTCAACTAGACTTTTTTTTAGACAACACCCATTTTTTAGAGCCAATCAGAGACAGCGGAGGTTGCTCAATATACAATAACTTGATTAGAGATTGGTTACAAATAAAAGGAGTGATTTTTATTCGTCCTTGAGATTTTGTATATAATGGCCATACCTTACGATTAAATTTCCATAATGATTTAACATACCATGGATAATACATTGAATATTATTGACATTGAAGCAATGTATACATAAATTTACAATATGAGTATAGCATAGTAAATTTCGAAAAAAAGGGTTAAATTGATTAGCAGTTAAGGTAACCCTGAAGACCATGTTAATTCATACCTTATTTATTATAAATTTGGAACAATATCAATCTATGGAAATAGTTAACGATGATATAATGGTCTTATGACTTGACCTAGCTTTTCTTCTTCGATGTGTTCCGTATAATACACAAGTGGCATTTGAACAGGGTTGTCAATTTAAAATAGAGTCTAACGTTATAGTATACTAACAAGTTGATGCTAAGAGACATATAGATGGCCAGAAAAGAATTTTAATAATGGATAGCTTTACTTCTTCGATGTGTTCTGTATAATACACAAGTGGCGTTTGAACATTGTTTTCAGTTTAAAATAGAGTTTAACGTTATAGTATACTAAAAACTTGATACTAAGAGAGATGTAGATGGCAAGAAAAGAATTTTAATAATGAAATTCAGAACAAACCTTAGAAATCCTTGCAAATCAAGTAGTAAGGTGCATGTGAGTACGAACCATCAAGGATCATAAGTACCAAAGACCCTAACCAGCAGAGACATCAACCCCCCAAAAGTTCCCTATCCCCAAACTCGAAGGGCGCCCCCTCCCTCCAACTTTTTGGCCTCCCCCATTTTTTTTATTTTTTTTAATTTTTTTTATTATTTTCTTTAATATGATATAATTTTTCAACTTTCTTTTACATGTCTTCGAATGAGATGAAAGATACTTGAAATGAGAGTAACGAATTAAATTTCTTTGGAGTACCGAAAAAATTCAACTCTTATGTTGGTGGATTGGATTTCTTTCATTGAAATGCAAGGGTTGGAATATTTCAGTAGTGTTTTGTCGTGGTTTACCTTGTCACAGTTACATTCTCTTGATTTTTCAAAGTTCATTTTGGACTTCTTTCATTGAAATGCAGTGGTTGGAATTTTTCAGTAGTGTTTTTTCTTGGTTTACATTGTCACACTTACATTCTCATGATTTTTCTAAGTTCATTTTGGATTTCTTTTGTTGAAATGCAAGATTTGGAATATTTCAGCAGTGTTTTGTTATGGCTTACCATTTCACTGTTACAGTCTCTTTTATGGTATTCATATTTTTGTATTATTTTTGTTGAAGTGCGAGGCCCTGTATATTGCACTTTCTATTCTTCACTGCTAACCTTATCTTTCACGCGTCCCAAAGATGGTTCAATGATCCTTTTGAATTTTTTTTCGTTGTATTGCCAGATATCGAATATTTCAGTAGAGTTTTGTTGTTGTTTACATTGTCACACCTACATCTCCTTGATTTTTCAAAGTTCATTTTGGATTTCTTTCGTTGAAATACAAGAGTTGGAATATTTCAGTAGTGATTTGTTATGGTTTATCTTGTCGCAGTTACATTCTCTTGATTTTTCAAAGTTAATTTTTGGTATGAGTTTGATTGAATTCTATGTCATCAACCCTTCCTCGAATACAGGGGGTAAAATTGACAAAATCTAAGTATAGGATTGATTAAATTCTATATCAACAATCCGTTCTTGAATAAATAGGATAAAATTGAAAAAATCTAAGCGTCAAAGTGAATAAATTTTTTATATCAACATCTATTGTCTGATACATCGAATATAATTGACAAAATCTAAGTATCAGAGTGAATAAATGTATTATCAACATCATTTGTCGGCTATATCAGTTAAAATTGACGTGTCGGATAAAATTGACAAAATCTTAGAGTCAGAGTGAATAATTTTCTTATCAACATCCTTTGTCAGATACATCCAATATAATTGACAAAATCTAAGTGTTAGAGTGAATAATTTTTTCATCAACATCATCTGTCAAATACATCGAATATAATTGACAAAATCTAAGTATCAGAGTGATTCAATGCTTTATCAGGATCCTTTGTTGGATATATCGGATAAAATCTAAGTATCACAGTGATTAAATTCTATATCAACATCCCTTTCTCAGATTAATGGGATAAAATTGGTAAAATCTAAGTATCAGAGTTAATAAATGTTTTATCAATATCCTCTAATACATTATCAACATCATTTGTTGGATATATCGGATAAAATTGACAAAATCTAAGTATCAGATTGATTAAATTCTATATCAACACCCTTTTCTCGATTACATGGGATAAAATTGACAAAATTTAAGTATCAGATTGATTAAATTCTATATCAACAACCCTTTCTTGAATACATGGGAAAAATCTGACATAATCTAAGTGTTAGAGTGAATAATTTTTTTTATCAATATCTTTTGTCATATAATTCGGATAAAATTGACAGAATCTAAGTGTCAGAGTGAATATTTTTATTTTATCAACATCCTTTGTCAGATACATCAAATAAAATTGACAAAATCTAAATTTCAGAATGATCAAATGCTTTAACAACATCCTTTATCGGATATAATGGATAAAATTTACAAAATCTAAGTATCAGAGTGACTAAATTCTATATCAACATCCTTTTCTCGGATACATAGGATAAAATTGACAAATGCTAAGTATCGGAGTGAATAAATTTTTTTTATCAACATCCTTTGCTAGATACATCGGATAAAATTAACAAAATGTAAGTATCAGAGTGAATAAATTGATTATAAACATCCTTTGTTAGTTATTTCAGATAAAATTGAACAAATATAAGTATCAGAGTGAATAGTTTTTTTTAACAACATCCTTTGCCAGATATATCGAGTAAAATTGATAAAATATAAGTGTCAGACTGATTAAATTTTTTTATCAACATCCTTTGTCAGATACATCAAATAAAATTGGCAAAATCTAAATTTCAGATAAATAAATGCTTTAACAACATCTTTTATCGGATATGTTGGATAAAATTAACAAAATCTAAGTATCAGAGCAACTAAATTCTATATCAACATCCTTTTCGCAGATACATAGGATAAAATTGACATAATCTAAGTGTCAGACTGAATAAATTTTTTTTTTCAACATCTCTTGTCAGATACATCAAATAAAATTGACAAAATCTAGATTTCAGAATGAATAAATTTATTATCAACATCCTTTATCGGATATGTCGGTTAAATTCACAAAATCTAAGTATCAGAGTGACTAAATTCTATATCAACATCCTTTTCTCGGATACAGAAAAGGAACTTTGAAAAATCAAGAGAATGTAAGTGTGACAATGTAAACCACGACAAAACATTACTGAAATAGTCACTCTGATATATTAATTGGATACATTATTTTCTCGGATAAATTAATATAATTAATATTAATAAAGAATTTGTTCATTTTTTTTTTCAAAATTTCCTGAATTAAATTACTGTATTGTGTATCCAAGAGGTGAATTCAAGAAAGAGTTTGTTACTTACTTACTTACTAACTTACTTACAACTTTTCATAATGACATAACGACATATCCAACAACGGATGTTGATAAAGAGTTTATTCATTCTGATACCTAGATTTTGTCAATTTTATCCCATGTACCTGAGAAATGGATGTTGATATAGAATTTAATCAATCTGATACTTAAGATTTTGTCAATTTTACTCCGATATTTTATCCTATGTATCCGAGAAAAGGATACTGATATAGAATTTGCTCACTCTGATACTTAGATTTTGTCAATTTTATCTGACATATCTGATAAAGGATGTTGTTAAATCATTTATTGATTCTGAAATTCAAATTTTGTTAATTTTATCCCATGTATCCAAGAAAGGGATGTTGATATAGAATTTAATAACTCTGATACTTAGATTCTGTCAATTGTATCCAACATGTCCGACATAGGATGTTGTTTCATACTGAAATTTAGATTATGTCAATTTTATTTGATGTATCTGACAAAGAATGTTGATATAGAAAATTTATTCACTCTGACACTTATATTTTATCAATTTTATTTGATGTATCTGGCAAAGGATGTTGATAAAAAAAAATTATTCACGCTGATACTTAGATTTTGTCAATTTTATCCGACATATCCGAGAAAAGATGTTGATAATGAATTCATTCATTCTGAAATTCAGATTTTGTCAATTTTATTTGATGTATCTGATAAGGGATGTTGATAAAAAAATTATACACTCTAACACTTAGATTCTGTCAATTTTATCCTATGTATCCGAGAAAAGGATGTTGATATAGAATTTAGTCACTCTGATACTTAGATTTTGTTAATTTTATCCAAAATATCCGATAAAGGATGTTGTTAAGGCATTTATTCATTCTGAAATTTAGATTTTGTCAATTTTATCTGATGTATCTGACAAAGGGTGTTGATAAAAAAAATTTATTCACTCCGACACTTATATTTTATCAATTTCATTCGATGTATTCTGGCAAAGTATGTTGATAAAAAAAATATCCACTCTGATACTTAGATTTTGTCAATTTTATCCAACATATCCGACAAAGGATGTTGATAATTAATTTATTCACTCTGATACTTAGCTTTGTCAATTTTATTCGATGTATCTGGCAAAGGATGTTGAAAAAAAATATTCACTCTGATACTTAGAATTTGTCAATTTTATCCTATGTATCCGAGAAAACGATGTTGGTATAAAATTTAGTCACTCTGATACTTAGATTTTGTCAATTTTATCCGAAATATCCGACAAAGGATGTTGATGAAGCATTTATTCATTCTGAAATTTAGATTTTGTCAATTTTATTTGATGTATCTGACAAAAGATTTTGATAAAAAAATTATTCACACCGACACTTAGATTATGTCAATTTTATCATATGTATCCGAGAAAAGAATGTTGATATAGAATTTTGTCATCTGATACTTAGATATTGTGAATTTTATTCGACATATCCGATAAAAGATGTTGATAATAAATTTATCCATTCGGAAATTTAGATTTTGTCAATTTTATTTGATGTATCTGACAAAGGATGTTGATAAAAAAAATTATTCAGTCTGACACTTAGATTATGTCAATTTTATCCTATTTATCCGAGAAAAGGATGTTGATATAAAATTTAGTCACTCTGATACTTAGATTTTGTCAATTCTATCCGACATATCCGATAAAGGATGTTGTTAAAGCATTTATTCATTCTGAAATTTAGATTTTGTCAATTTCATTTAATGTATCTGACAAAGGATGTTGATAAAAAAAACTATTCACTCTGACACTTAGATTCTGTCAATTTTATCCGATGTATCTGACAAAAGATGTTGAAAAAAAACTTATTCACTCTAACACATAGATTATGTCAGCTTTTTCCCATGTATTCGAGAAAGGGTTGTTGATATAGAATTTAATCAATCCGATACTTAGATTTTGTCAATTTTATCCCATATATTCGAGAAAGAGTTGTTGATATGTAATTTAATCAAACTGATACTTAGATTTTGTTAATCTTATCCGATATACCCGACAAATGATTTTGATAATGCATTTAGAGGATGTTGATAAAGCATTTATTCACTCTGATACTTAGATTTTTACCAACATTATCCCATGTATCCGAGAAAGGGATGTTGATATAGAATTTAATCACTCTGATACTTAGATTTTATCTGAGATATCCAACAAAGGATGCTGATAAAGTATTGAATCACTCTGATACTTAGATTTTGTCAATTTTATTCGATGTATCTGACAGATGATGTTGATAAAAAAATTATTCACTCTAACGCTTAGATTATGTCAATTATATTGGGTGTATCTGACGAAGGATGTTGATAACAAAAATTATTCACTCTGACACTTAGATTTTGTCAATTTTATCCGACATGTCAATTTTAACTGCTATATCTGACAAATGATGTTGATAATGCATTTATTCACTCTGATACTTAGATTTTGTCAATTATATTCGATGTATCTGACAATAGATGTTGATATAAAAAATGTAATCCCTCGGACGCTTAGATTTTTTCAATTTTATCCCATGTATTCGAGAACGGGTTGTTGATATAGAATTTAATCAATCCGATGCTTAGATTTTGTCAATTTTACCCCCTGTATTTGAGAAAGGGTTGATGGTATAGAATTCAGTCAAGTTGATACCAAAAATGAACTTTGAAAAATCAATAGAATGTAACTTTGACAATGTAAGCCATAACAAAACACTACTGAAATATTCCAAATCTTTAATTTCTAAGAAATAAATCCACAATGAACTTTGAAAAATCAAGAGAATGTAAGTTTGACAAGGTAAACCACTACAAATCACTACTGAAATATTTCAACTCTTGCATTTCAACGAAAGAAATCCAAAATGATATTTGAAAAGCCTAGCGAATGTAAGTTTGACAAGGTAAACCACGAGAAAACACTACTGAAATATTCCAACTCTTGCATTTCAACGAAAGAAATCCAATCCACAAACATAAGAGTTGAATTTTTTCGGTACTCCAAAGAAATTTAATTCCTTGCTTTTATTTCAAGTATGTTTCATCTCATTCGAAGACATGTAAAAAAAAGTTGAAAAATCATATCATGTTAAAAAAATAATAAGAAAACAAAAAAAAAAAAAAAAAAAATGAAGGGGGGGGGGGTCAAAAAGTTGGAGGGAGGGGGTGCCCTTCGAGTTTGGGGATAGGAGACCTTAGGGGGGTTGATGTCTCTGCTGGTTAGGGTCGTTGGTGCTTATGATCCTTGATGGTTCTTACTCACATACACCTTACTACTTGATTTGCAAGGATTTCTAAGGTTTGTTCTGAATTTCATTATTAAAATTCTTTTATTGCCATCTACATCTCTCTTAGTATCAACTTTTTAGTATACTATAACGTTAGACTCTATTTTAAACTGACAACACTGTTCAAACGCCACTTGTGTATTATACAGAACAAATCGAAGAAGTAAAGCTATCCATTATTAAAATTCTTTTATTGCCATCTACATCTT
Source organism: Artemia sp. Qi Xiang Cuo (assembly GCF_049724085.1). NCBI lineage: Eukaryota > Metazoa > Arthropoda > Branchiopoda > Anostraca > Artemiidae > Artemia > Artemia sp. Qi Xiang Cuo. Next base: position 11,707,822 of record NC_142794.1, on the reverse strand, counting down.
TCTAAGTATCAAGTTTTTAGTATACTATAACGTTAAACTCTATTTTAAATTGACAACACTGTTCAAACGCCACTTGTGTATTATACGGAACACATCGAAGAAGTAAAGCTAGGTCAATTCATAAGACCATTTTATCATCGTTAAAAAATTCCATAGATTGTTATTGTTCCAAATTTATAATAAATAAGCTTTTGAATTAACATGCTCTTCAGGGTTACCTTAACTGCTAGTCAATTTAACCCTTTTTTTTGAAATTTACTATGCTGTACTCACATTGTAAATTGATGTATCCATTGCTTCAATATCAATAATATTTAATGTATTATCCATGGTATGCTAAATCATTATGGAAATTTAATCGTAACGTATGGCCATTATATACGAAATCTCAAGGACGAAGGAAAAATCACTCCTTTTATTTGTAACAAATCACCAATCAAATTATCGTATATTGAGCAACCTCTGCTGTCTCTGATTGGCTCTAAAAAATGTATGTTGTCTAGAAAAAACAGTTTGGTTGAAAATGTAGAGTTGAAACAAACCTGTGTGGGGAATCCCCGCTCTTACTGCTCGCTTTTTTTTGCAATGTGTAGGAACCAGTGGGGAGTCCCGGCTTGTTTGGAAAGGTAAAAGGAGAGCCAAGCAAATAGCATGTAGTTTCAAAACGTGTTTTTAATCACGTGTAGAGGTCCCATAGAATAACATTGGAAGGCCATGTGAGAAGATACTCACTCTCTTTGAAAAGGTGTATAGGTCGCGTAGAATAGCATGGTAATTCCTAGGGCCTCTATAGAAATAGAAGGCCATGTGAGAGAATACTCACTCTCTTTGAAAAGGTGTAGAGCTTCTATAGAATCCAAACTATCATATCTACAGAATCACCGTCAAACCAAAGAGTAGTGGCTATAGCTTTTATAGAAGTATAAGTTAGCAATCTACTATTGTTTGGCATATTTCAACACTTCTGATTCGACTCTCACAATTCGCATTAGAACTGGAAGATTAAGAAAAGCTCCCTTTCTTAGATGTTTTAATTATAAAAAATATTTTAAGCCTTGAATTTTCTATATATAAAAAGCCGACCCAGAATGATCGTTATCTGCATTTCTCGTCAAATCACCCTTATTTTCGTCGACCGAGTTCGAAAAATCTGTTCACGTAATCATTTAAAATCTGAATTAAATTATGTTAAAGATATTCTATTTTGGAGTGGCTGAAAATATCATAGATAGACAAGTTCATTTTGGTTTTCTTTCGTTGAAATGCAAGAGTTGGAATATTTCAGTAGTGTTTTGTCGTGGTTTACCTTTTCACACTTACATTCTCTTGATTTTTCAAAGTTCATTTTGGATTTCTTTCGTTGAAATGCAAGAGTTGGAATATTTCAGCAGTGTTTTGCTATGGTTTACATTGTCACAGTTACATTCTATTGATTTTTCAAAGTTAATTTTTGAATTTCTGTCGTTGAAATGCGAGAGTTAGAATATTTCAGTAGTGTTTTATCGTGGTTTACCTTGTCACAGTTACATTCTCTTGATTTTTCAATGTTCATTTTGGATTTCTTTCTTTGAAATGCGAGAGTTGGAATATTTCAGTAGTGTTTTATCGTGGATTACCTTGTCACACCTACATCTCCTTGATTTTTCAAAGTTCATTTTGGATTTCTTTCGTTGAAATACAAGAGTTGGAATATTTCAGTAGTGTTTTGTTATGGTTTACCTTGTCACAGTTACATTCTATTGATTTTTCAAAGTTAATTTTTGGTATGAGTTTGATTGAATTCTATGTCATCAACCCTTCCTCAAATACAGGGGGTAAAATTGACAAAATCTAAGTATAGGATTGATTAAATTCTATATCAACAATCCGTCCTTGAATAAATAGGATAAAATTGAAAAAATCTAAGCGTCAAAGTGAATAAATTTTTTATATCAACATCTATTGTCAGATACATCGAATATAATTGACAAAATCTAAGTATCAGAGTGAATAAATGTATTATCAACATCTTTTGTCGGCTATATCAGTTAAAATTGACGTGTCGGATAAAATTGACAAAATCTTAGAGTCAGAGTGAATAATTTTTTTATCAACATCCTTTGTCAGATACATCATATATAATTGACAAAATCTAAGTGTTAGAGTGAATAATTTTTTTATCAACATCATCTGTCAAATACATCGAATAAAATTGACAAAATCTAAGTATCAGAGTGATTCAATGCTTTATCAGGATCCTTTGTTGGATATATCGGATAAAATCTAAGTATCAGAGTGATTAAATTCTATATCAACATCCCTTTCTCAGATTAATGGGATAAAATTGGTAAAATCTAAGTATCAGCGTGAATAAATGCTTTATCAACATCCTCTAAATGCATTATCAACATCATTTGTCGGGTATATTGGATAAAATTGACAAAATCTAAGTATCAGTTTGATTAAATTCTATATCAACACCCTTTTCTCGAATACATGGGATAAAATTGACAAAATCTAAGTATCGGATTGATTAAATTCTATATCAACAACCCTTTCTTGAATACATGGGAAAAATCTGACATAATCTAAGTGTTAGAGTGAATAATTTTTTTTATCAACATCTTTTGTCAGATAATTCGGATAAAATTGACAGAATCTAAGTGTCAGAGTGAATAGTTTTTTTTCTTATCAACATCCTTTGTCAGATACATCAAATAAAATTGACAAAATCTAAATTTCAGAATGAATAATTTTATTATCAACATCCTTTATTGGTTATGTCGGATAAAATTGACAGAATCTAAGTGTCAGAGTGAATATTTTTATTTTATCAACATCCTTTGTCAGATACATCAAATAAAATTGACAAAATCTAAATTTCAGAATGATCAAATGCTTTAACAACATCCTTTATCGGATATAATGGATAAAATTGACAAAATCTAAGTATCAGAGTGACTAAATTTATATCAACATCCTTTTCTCGGATACATAGGATAAAATTGACAAAGTCTAAGTGTTGGAGTGAATAAATTTTTTTTATCAACATCCTTTGCCAGATACATCGGATAAAATTGACAAAATCTAAGTATCAAAGTGAATAAATTCATTATCAACATCCTTTGTCGGTTATTTCGGATAAAATTGACAAAATCTAAGTATCAGAGTGAATAGTTTTTTTTTAACAACATCCTTTGCCAGATATATCGAATAAAATTGATAAAATATAAGTGTCAGAGTGAATAAATTTTTTTATCAACATCCTTTGTCAGATACATCAAATAAAATTGACAAAATCTAAATTTCAGATGAATAAATGCTTTAACAACATCTTTTATCAGATATGTTGGATAAAATTAACAAAATCTAAGTATCAGAGCAACTAAATTCTATATCAACATCCTTTTCGCGGATACATAGGATAAAATTGACATAATCTAAGTGTCAGACTGAATAAATTTTTTTTTCAACATCTCTTGTCAGATATATCAAATAAAATTGGCAAAATCTAAATTTCAGAATGAATAAATTTACTATAAACATCCTTTATCGGATATGTCGTATAAAATTCACAAAATCTAAGTATCAGAGTGACTAAATTCTATATCAACATCCTTTTCTCGGATACATAGGATAAAATTGACATAATCTAAGTGTCAGAGTGAATAAATTTTCTTATCAACATCCTTTGTCAGATACCTCAAATAAAATTGACAAAATCTAAATTTCAGAATGAATAAATTTATTATCAACATCCTTTATCGGTTATGTCGGATAAAGTTGACAGAATCTAAGTGTCAGAGTGAATAAATTTTTTTTTATCAACAACCTTTGCAAAATACATCAAATAAAATTGACAAAATCTAAATTTCAGAATGAATACATTTATTATCAACATCCTTTATTGGTTATGTCAGATAAAATTGACAGAATCTAAGTGTCAGAGTGAATAAATTTTTTTTATCAAAATCCTTTGTCAGATAAATCAAATAAAACTGACAAGATCTAAATTTCAGAATGAATAAATGCTTTAACAACATACTTTACCGGATATGTAGAATAAAATTGACAAACTATAAGTATCACAGTGAATAAATTCTATATCAACATCCTTTTCTCGGATACATGTGATAAAATTGACATAATCGAAGTGTCAGACTGAATAAATTTTTTTTTATCAACATCCTTTGTCAGATATATCAAATAAAATTGGCAAAATCTAAATTTCAGAATGAATAAATTTACTATAAACATCCTTTATCGGATATGTCGTATAAAATTCACAAAATCTAAGTATCAGAGTGACTAAATTCTATATCAACATCCTTTTCTCGGATACATAGGATAAAATTGACATAATCTAAGTGTCAGAGTGAATACATTTTTTTCATCAACATCCTTTGTCAGATACATCAAATACAATTGACAAAATCTAAATTTCAAAGTTAATAAATTTATTATCACCACCCTTTATCGGTTATGTTGGTTAACATTGACAAAATTTGAGTGTCAAAGTGAATAATTTTTTCTTAATCAACGTCCTTTGTTAGACTAATACAATGAAATTGACAAAATCTAAATTTCATAAAGAATAAATTCTTTAACAACATCCTTTATCAGATGTGTCCGATAAAATTGACAAAATCTAAGTATCAGAGTGACTAAATTCCATATCAACATCCTTTTCTCAGATACATAGGATAGAATTGCCAAATTCTAAGTATCAGATTGAATAATTTTTTTATCAACATCCTTTGCCAGATACATCGAATAAAATTGACAAAATCTAAGTATCAGAGTGAATAGATTCATTATCAATATCCTTTGTCGGATATGTCGGATAAAATTGACAAAATCTAAGTATCAGAGTGAATAATTTTTTTATGAACATACTTTGCCAGATACATCGAATAAAATTGATAAAATATAAGTGTCAGAGTGAATAAATTTGTTTTATCAACATCCTTTGTCAGATACATCAAATAAAATTGACAAAATCTAATTTTCAGAATAAATAAATGCTTTAACAACATTCTTTATCGGATATGTCAGATAAAATTGACAAAATCTAAGTATCAGAATGACTAAATTCTGTATTAACATCAGTTTCTCAGATACATAGGATAAAATTGACAGAATCTAAGTGTTAGAGTGAATAATTTTTTTTATCAACATCCTTTATCAGATAAATCAAATAAAATCGACAAAATCTTAATTTCAGAATGAATAAATTCATTATTAACATCCTTTCTCGGATATGTCGGATAAAATTGACAAAGTCTAAGTATCAGCGTGAATAATTTTTTTTATCAGCATCCTTTGCCAGATACATCAAATAAAATTGATAAAATATAAGCGTCAGAGTGAATAATTTTTTTTTCATATCAACATTCTTTGTCAGATACATCAAATAAAATCGACATAATCTAAATTTCAGTATGAAACAACATCCTATGTCGGACATGTTGGATACAATTGACATAATCTAAGTATCAGAGTTATTAAATTTTCTATCAACATCTCTTTCTTGGATACATGGGATAAAATTGACAAAATTTAAGTATAAGAGTGAATAAATGCATTATAAACATCCGTTGTTGGATATGTCGGATAAAACTGACAAAATCTAAGTATCAGAGTGATTAAATTCCATATCAACATCCCTTTCTCAGATACATGGGATAAAATTGACAAAATCTAAATTTTAGAATGAATAAATGCTTTAAAAATATCCTTTATCAGATATGTCGGATAAAATTGACAAAATCTAAGTATCAGAGTGAGTAAATTCTATATCAGCATCTTTTTCTCGGATACATAGGATAAAATATTGGAGTAAAATAGACCAAATCTCAGTATCAGATTGATTAAATTCTATATCAACATCCATTTCTCAGGTACATGGGATAACATTGACAAAATCTAGGTATCAGAATGAATAAATTCTTTATCAACATCCGTTGTTGGATATGTCATTATGTCATTATGAAAAAATTATAAGTATGTAACAAACTCTTTCTTGAATTCACCTTTTGGATGCACAATACGGAAATTTAATTCAGGAAATTATGAAAAAAAAATTAAACAAATTCTTTATTATCATTCATTATCAATTGAAGTCGCTTCCTAGACAGACAATACAGGAATTTCACAAAATGAAAGTATATGAGTGATTAAATTCTATTTCAACATCCATTTCTCGGATACATAGGAAAAAGTTGACAAAATATAAGTGTTAGAGTGAATAAATTTTATTTATCAATATCTTTCGTCAGATACATCGAATAAGATTGACAGAATCTAAGTGTCAGAGGGAATAATTTTTTTTATCAACATCCTTTGGCAGATATATAAAATAAAATTGACAAAATCTAAATTTCAGAATGAATAAATGCTTTAACAACATCCTTTATCGAATATGTCGGATAAAATTGAAAAAATCTAAGCATCAGAGTGAGTAAATTCTATATCAGCATCCTTTTCTCGGATACATAGGATAAAATATAGGATAAAATTGACAAAATTTAAGTATAAGATTGATTAAATTCTATACAAACATCCATTTCCCAGGTACATGGGATAACATTGACAAAATCTAGGTATCAGAATGAATAAATTCTTTATCAAAATCCATTGTTGGATTTGTCATTATAGCATTATTAAAAAATTGTAAGTAAGTAAGTAAGTAACAAACTCTTCTTGAATTCACCTCATGGATACACAATACAGAAATTAAATTCAGGAAATTATGAAAAAAAATTAAACAAATTCTTTATTACCATTCATTATCGATTGAAGTCGCTCCCTAGACATACAATACAGCAATTTCTCAAAATCTAAGTATAAGAGTGATTAAATTCTATATCAAAATCCATTTCTCTGATACATAGGAAAAAGTTTAAAAAATCTAAGTGTTACAGTGAATAAATTTTATTAATTAACATCTTTTGTCAGACACATCGAAAAAAGGTGATAGAATCTAAGTGTTGGATTGAATAGTTTTTTTTATCAACATCATTTGTTAGGTACGTCAAATAGAATTAACAAAATCTATATTTCAGAATGAACAAAAGCTTTAACATAATCTTTTATCGGATTTCACAGATAAAATTTACAAAATATAAGCATCAGAGTGACTAAATTCTATATCAACATCCATTTCTCGGGTACATGGGAATAAAATTGACAAAATCTAAGGATCAGATTGATTAAATTCTATATCAGCATCCCTTTTCTCGGGTACATGAGATAAAATTAACAAAATCTAAGTATCAGAGTGAATAATTTATTTGTTATCAAACATCTTCTTTTATCAGTTACAACAATTATAATTAACAAAATCTAAATATCAGAGTGAATAAATGCTTTTTCAGCATCCTTTGTCGGATATGTTGAATAAAATATGCAAAGTTGACATAGCTTTATTTCATTTCCTATGGTTAATTTAGACGAGGTTACGTGCGCACACGTAACCTCGTCTAAATTAACCTAAAAAAATGAAATAAAGTTATGTCGACTTTGCATATTTTATTCAACATATCCGACAAAGGATGCTAAAAAAAGCATTTATTCACTCTGATATTTAGATTTTGTTAATTATAATTGTTGTAACTTATAAAAGATGTTGATAAAAAATAAATTATTCACTTTAATACTTATATTTTGTCAATTTTATCTCATGTACCCGAGAAAAGGGATGCTGATATAGAATTTAATCAATCTGATAATTAGATTTTGTCAATTTTATTCCCATGTACCTGAGAAATGGATGTTGATACAGAATTTAATCAATCTGATACTTAGATTTTGTCAATTTTATCCGATATCTTATCCTACGTATCCGAGAAAAGGATGCTGATATCGAATTTAGTCACTCTGATGCTTAGATTTTGTCAACTTTTCCTATGTATCCGAGAAATGGATGTTGATATAGAATTTAATCACTCTTATACTTAGATTTTGAGAAATTGCTGTATTGTCCGTCTAAGAAGCGACTTCAATCGATAATGAATGTTAATTAAGAATTTGTTCAATTTTTTTTCATAATTTCCTGAATTTAATTTCTGTATTGTGTATCCATGAGGCGAATTCAAGAAAGAGTTTGTTACTTACTTACAATTTTTCATAATGTCATAATGAAATATCCAAAAACGGATGTTTATAAAGAATTTAATCATCTGATAGTTAGATTTTGTCAATTTTATCCGATATTTTATCCTATGTATTCGAGAAAAGGATGCTGATATAGAATTTACTCACTCTGATACTTAGATTTTGTCAATTTTATCCAAAATATCCGATAAAGGATGTTGTTAAAGCATTTATTCATTCTGAAATTTAGATTTTGTCAATTTTATTTGATATATCTGACAAAGGATATTGATAAAAAAAATTATTCACTCTGACACTTAGATTCTGTCAATCTTATTCGATGTATCTGACGAAAGATGTTGATAAATAAAATTTATTCACTCTAACACTTAGAATTTGTCAACTTTTCCTATGTATCGGAGAAATTGATGTTGATATAGAATTTAATCACTCTTATACTTACATTTTGTGAAATTGCTGTATTGTCTGTCAAGGAAGCGTCTTCAATTGATAGTTAATATTAATAAAGAATTTTTTCAATTTTTTTTCAAAATTTCCTGAATTAAATTACTGTATTGTGTATCCAAGAGGTGAATTCAAGAAAGAGTTTGTTACATACTTACTTACTAACTTACTTACAATTTTTTCATAATGACATAACGACATATCCAACAACGGATGTTGATAAAGAGTTTATTCATTCTGATACCTAGATTTTGTCAATTTTATCCCATGTACCTGAGAAATGGATGTTGATATAGAATTTAATCAATCTGATACTTAAGATTTTGTCAATTTTACTCCGATATTTTATCCTATGTATCCGAGAAAAGGATACTGATATAGAATTTACTCACTCTGATACTTAGATTTTGTCAATTTTATCTGACATATCTGATAAAGGATGTTGTTAAATCATTTATTGATTCTGAAATTTAAATTTTGTCAATTTTATCCCATGTATCCGAGAAAGGGATGTTGATATGGAATTTAATCACTCTGATACTTAGATTCTGTCAATTGTATCCAACATGTCCGATATAGGATGTTGTTTCATACTGAAATTTAGATTATGTGAATTTTATTTGATGTATCTGACAAAGAATGTTTATATGAAAAAAATTTATTCACTCTGACACTTATATTTTATCAATTTTATTTGATGTATCTGGCAAAGGATGTTGATAAAAAAAAATTATTCACGCTGATACTTAGATTTTGTCAATTTTATCCGACATATCCGAGAAAAGATGTTGATAATGAATTTATTCATTCTGAAATTAAGATTTTGTCGATTTTATTTGATGTATCTGATAAAGGATGTTGATAAAAAAATTATACACTCTAACACTTAGATTCTGTCAATTTTATCCTTTGTATCCGAGAAAAGGATGTTGATATAGAATTTAGTCACTCTGATACTTAGATTTTGTTAATTTTATCCAAAATATCCGATAAAGGATGTTGTTAAGGCATTTATTCATTCTGAAATTTAGATTTTGTCAATTTTATTTGATGTATCTGACAAAGGGTGTTGATAAAAAAAATTTATTCACTCCGACACTTATATTTTATCAATTTCATTCGATGTATTCTGGCAAAGTATGTTGATAAAAAATAATTATTCACTCTGATACTTAGATTTTGTCAATTTTATCCAACATATCCGACAAAGGATGTTGATAATTAATTTATTCACTCTGATACTTAGTTTTGTCAATTTTATTCGATGTATCTGGCAAAAGATGTTGAAAAAAAAATATTCACTCTGATACTTAGAATTTGTCAATTTTATCCTATGTATCCGAGAAAAGGATGCTGGTATAAAATTTAGTCACTCTGATACTTAGATTTTGTCAATTTTATCCGACATATCTGATAAAGGATGTTGTTAAAGCATTTATACATTCTGAAAGTTAGATTTTGTTAATTTTATTTGATGCATCTGACAAAGGGTGTTGATAAAAAAAAAATTATTCACTCTAATACTTAGATTTTGTCAATTTTATCATATGTATCCGAGAAAAGAATGTTGATATAGAATTTTGTCATCTGATACTTAGATATTGTGAATTTTATTCGACATATCCGATAAAAGATGTTGATAATAAATTTATCCATTCGGAAATTTAGATTTTGTCAATTTTATTTGATGTATCTGACAAAGGATGTTGATAAAAAAAAATTTATTCAGTCTGACACTTAGATTATGTCAATTTTATCCTATTTATCCCAGAAAAGGATGTTGATATAAAATTTAGTCACTCTGATACTTAGATTTTGTCAATTCTATCCGACATATCCGATAAAGGATGTTGTTAATGCATTTGTTCATCTGAAATTTAGAATTTTGTCAATTTTATTTGATGTATCTGACAAAGGATGTTGATAAAAAAAAATTTTCACTCTAACACTTAGATTCTGTCAATTTTATCCGAAGTATCTGACAAAAGATGTTGATAAAAAAAATTATTCATTCTAACACATAGATTTTGTCAGCTTTTTCCCATGTATTCGAGAAAGGGTTGTTGATATAGAATTTAATCAATCCGATACTTAGATTTTTTCAATTTTATCCCATATATTTGAGAAAGGGTTGTTGATATGTAATTTAATCAAACTGATACTTAGATTTTGTTAATCTTATCCGATATACCCGACCAATGATTTTGATAATGCATTTAGAGGATGTTGATAAAGCATTTATTCTCTCTGATACTTAGATTTTTACCAACATTATCCCATGTATCCGAGAAAGGGATGTTGATATAGAATTTAATCACTCTGATACTTAGATTTTATCTGAGATATCCAACAAAGGATGCTGATAAAGTATTGAATCACTCTGATACTTAGATTTTGTCAATTTTATTCGATGTATCTGACAGATGATGTTGATAAGAAAATTATTCACTCTAACGCTTAGATTTTGTCAATTATGTTGGATGTATCTGACAAAGGATGTTGATAAAAAAATTATTCACTCTGACACTTAAATTTTGTAAATTTTATCTGACATGTCAATTTTAACTGCTAAATCCGACAAATGATGTTGAAAATGCATTTATTCACGCTGATACTTATGTTTTGTCTATTATTTTCGATGTATCTGTCAATAGATGTTGATATAAAAAATTTATTCACTCTAACGCTTAGATTTTTTCAATTTTATCCCATGTATTCGAGAACGGGTTGTTGATATAAAATTTAATCAATCCGATGCTTAGATTTTGTCAATTTTATCCCCTGTATTTGAGAAAGGGTTGATGGTATAGAATTCAGTCAAACTGATACCAAAAATGAATTTTGACAAATCAAGAGAATGTAATTGTGACAAGATAAGACATAACAAACCCTACTGCATCATTCCAACTCTTGCATTTCTACGAAAGAAATCGAAGATAAACATTGAAAAATCAAGAGAATGTAAGTGCGACTAGGTAAATTACAACAATACCCTACTGACATGCACCAACTGTTGAATTTCTACAACAGAAATCCAAAAATGAGCTTTGAAAAATCAAGAGAATTTAACTTTGACAAGGTAAACCACGACAAAACACTACTGAAATATTCAAACTCTTGCATTTCAACGAAAGAAATCCAATCCACAAACATAAGAGTTGAATTTTTTCGGTACTCCAAAGAAATTTAATTCCTTGCTGTTATTTCAAGTATGTTTCATCTCATTCAAAGACATGTAAAAAAAGTTGAAAAATCATATCATGTTAAAAAAATAATAAGAAAAATTAAAAAAAAATGAAAAAAAAATGGAGGGGGGGGGGTCAAAAAGTTGGAGGGAGGGGGTTTCCTTCGAGTTTGGGGATAGGAGACCTTAGGGGGGTTGATGTCTCTGCTGGTTAGGGTCGTTGGTGCTTATGATCCTTGATGGTTCTTATTCACATACACCTTAATACATGATTTGCAAGGATTTCTAAGGTTTGTTCTGAATTTCATTATTAAAATTCTTTTCTTGCCATCTACATCTCTCTTAGTATCAACTTTTTCGCATACTATAACGTTAGACTATATTTTAAACTTACAACACTGTTCAAACGCCACTTGTGTATTATAAAGAACACATCGAAGAAGTAAAGCTATCCATTATTAAAATTCTTTTCTTGCCATCTACATGTCTCTTAGTATCAACTTTTTAGTATACTATAACGATAAACTCTATTTTAAACTGACAACACTGTTCAAACGCCACTTGTGTATTATACGGAACACATCGAAGAAGTAAAGCTAGGTCAATTCATAAGACCATTTTATCATCGTTAAAAAATTCCATAGATTGTTATTGTTCCAAATTTATAATAAATAAGGTTTTGAATTAACATGCTCTTCAGGGTTACCTTAACTGCTAGTCAATTTAACCCTTTTTTTTAATTTACTATGCTGTACTCACATTGTAAATTGATGTATCCATTGTTTCAATATCAATAATATTTAATGTATTATCCATGGTATGTTAAATCATTATGGAAATTTAATCGTAACGTATGGCCATTATATACGAAATCTCAAGGACGAATGAAAAATCACTCCTTTTATTTGTAACCAATCACCAATCAAATTATCGTATATTGAGCAACCTCTGCTGTCTCTGATTGGCTCTAAAAAATGTATGTTGTCTAAAAAAAACAGTTTGGTTGAAAATGTAGAGTTGAAACAAACCTGTGTGGGGAATCCCCGCTCATACTGCTCGCTTTTTTTTGCAATGTGTAGGAACCAGTGGGGAGTCCCGGCTTGTTTGGAAAGGTACCAAGGAAAGGCAAGCAAATAGCATGTAGTTTCAAAACGTGTTTTTAATCACGTGTAGAGGTCCCATAGAATAACATTGGAAGGCCATGTGAGAAGATACTCACTCTCTTTGAAAAGGTGTACAGGTCCCGTAGAATAGCATGGTAATTCCTAGGGCCTCTATAGAAATAGAAGGCCATGTGAGAGAATACTCACTCTCTTTGAAAAGGTGTAGAGCTTCTATAGAATCCAAACTATCATATCTACAGAATCACCGTCAAACCAAAGAGTAGTGGCTATAGCTTTCATAGAAGTATAAGTTAGCAATCTACTATTGTTTGGCATATTTCAATACTTCTGATTCGACTCTTCAATTCGCATTAGAACTGGAAGATTAAGAAAAGCTCCCTTTCTTAGATGTTTTAATTATAAAAAATATTTTAAGCCTTGAATTTTCTATATATAGAAAGCCGACCCAGAATGATCGTTATCTGCATTTCTCGTCAAATCACCCTTATTTTCGTCGACAGAGTTCGAAAAATCTGTTCACGTAATCATTTAAAATCTGAATTAAATTATGTTAAAGATATTCTATTTTGAAGTGGCTGAAAATACCATAGATAGACAATTAGAAAAGGTAAAACAGGAAAATAGAAAGCCCATCCCCCTTGATTCAGTTACTCTGGCAATTGAAAATAAAACTCTCACCACAATGCCAAGCATTTCGAAACTCAGCGACAAACTTAGATAATTAAAAAAAAAAATTACCCCTCTGTTTCTTTCAAAACTGAATAAAAAATTGAACAATTTTTCAACTCGGGAAAGGATAAAACTGACCCTATACTGGGTAGTGGTGTCTGAACTTAATATTACAAGATTCAATCAATATTTTCCCCCCAAACAATTTAAGTCAACTTGTCCCCATATCTAATGAAAATCTAGGTTGCAGACAGGCAAAATCTATTGCTAAGTAAAGAATATTTGTCCAATTCAATTGGTGAATTATCTTTCATTTATTCTGGCTGGTTTTGTTATTCAGTTTCTTTTCTCGTTTTATAGAGTTCACTTCAAAAGGTTAGATGTTGTCTTTTTTTCGGAGCACTGAAGACGACTTGGCGGAGGTCCTTGTCGAAATATTTGCTTGTTTTCGATTTCATAGTTTGCTACTGGCTGACTAAATTCTTATTTTCTCTCACCTATTTGAATTTAATTTTCATTTATTGCTTCCTTTCTTTTCTTTGTTTCATACGTCATGTATTGTCAGTGTGTCTTAGAACGTATTTACTAATACTATCAAGATTGGTTCATTTAGAACTTGTCTTTAAAATAATCATAAAGTATCCTTTTCAGATCCAAAACGACAGTCAATCATTGGACTGAGCTAATGGTGCAGACGTGATGCCAAATGTAATGAAAAAAAAAATAATATTAGATATTTATTAGTTAGGCTGCGAAGTAATAATTTGTGTTAGTTTTAAATATCAACTTCGCTCTTTACTTCCCTCAGAAAAACTTTGTTATTAAATCAATCTTTGCCTGTTTTTAGCAAAAAATTGTAAAGAAGGCACAAAACCATTATTAAGAAAAAAAACGATATCAAGGCGTACTGAATATGCCTGACACCGATACACGCGGTACTAATGCACCTGATACCAATACGCCCGATACCGACTTCGCTCTTTACTTCCCTCATAAAAACTTCGTTTTTTTAAAATAATGTTTGCCTGTTTTAATTAAAAACCATGTTAATTAGAAATCTATTTCGCCCACTCGATTGCAAATCCTGTGGACATAGTTGGTCATTAATCTTTGAATCATTTTTGGTCTCCGATTGTCTGCAAGTGGCTCAAAGAACTGATACACAATTTTAATTACCCATATTGTATGACTATCTGCCTTAGTTCTGACCTAAGACGAAAGACTACCATCAAGAAGAGAATATAATAATTTTTATACAACTCTTTAAAGTTATGCCAGCTTTTCTTCGCACAGAGACTATCTAACCCTCAAGCCTTTCTATATTAAAAATGAACTGCACAGTAAGAATTAACTTCTAAGATTGATATCGCGTATTGATTTCCTTGATATTATAGACGTATCTATTTTTCGAAAAAAGATTTTCAAGGTTTTCAAAAAATAATAAAAATTTTCGTAACTCTAACTCATTTCAGTTAACACCAAAATACTTGACAAAACCAAGCCCTGCTAAATACCAAAAAACCTTGACATAACAGGTGTAGAATAGCAATAAAAAAAAGTTGGAATTTAACCTGACAACCAAAAAAATGTCACAGAAAAATGCAAATAGGTTCTTAGTACTATGATTTCCCTATAGTCTACGCATTGCAAATATTTTTGTCCTGTCTATTAAATAGTAAAAACAAGTAGATAATTTAAATAAATGAATATAACAATAAATAATAATTCTTTTGATATACAACTTTGAGTGGTTCCAGAAACGCATGGCTGCACTATTCTAACCCCTATGTGGAAAGAGGTTGGGATCAGGAACGTAATTTACTATGGGGAAAAGGGGGCAACTCCCCCCTCCAAGATAAGCCTGCATAATTCAAGCATTCACAGAAACGGGTCAGTTTTCTATAGTACATCATTACCTTTTTTATTAACATATGGCTCATTTTTTACTTTTCTCTTTCATTTTCACTTGATTTTGAAAAATTAACTCCAACTTCCTACCCCCCAGGAATTTTGACGAAACTACGTCACTGGCTGGGGTATGGCTTTAGTGATCGACTAAGAATGTAGTGTCAAACCATGAAATGGATGACCTCTATTCCCTTTTGAATCAAAATTCTTGACAGGCTAAAAAAAATAAGGGCATTGGATTTACAAAAATAATGAATTATCTTAAAAAAAAATTCATGCAGAAGGGAAAAAACCGTGATTGAAAAATATACCACGACTCTAATAATCTAATTTAACCTATTGGTTTTTGTAGTCCATAATTGTATAGCTTAAGTGGAACTGGAGGAGGAACACACGTCAGGTGTTCTTGTAAATCATCAGCTAAGGGTTTTGGACCAGAATTATTACAACGATACCATTTTATACTTCCCCACCTAGGAAGTGACACAAAAAGTGTTGTTTTCAATGCTCTATTGTACTTACGGACGGTAAAATTGATAAAAATCACGTATATATGAGCAATAGCTTAGAGAGAGAGAGAGAGATAGAGAGAGAGAGAGAGAGAGAGAGAGAGAGAGAGAGAGAGAGAGAGAGAGAGAGAGAGAGAGAGAGAGAGAGAGAGAGAGAGAGAGAGAGAGAGAGGGAAAGAGTGTGTAAGATAGAGAGAGAGAGCATTGTATATTATTTATTTATTTTATTTTGTATATAAATTGTTATTCTAAATTGTTTATTTTAGTATTTCCGCTGATGAAGGTCACTGCACATTTAACCGAAATATCAAGTATTTTGGCGAATTATCACTGACTAATAAAAGGATTTACCCCTATTTGAACTTTTGTTTATGGCCCAATAACTTTTTGTTTTGGGGACTCCGCACAGCCCCTGGGGAAAGGTCTTTATATCATGAACTTTACCCATTGTTTACGCGTAATATTTGTTATTAGCAAGTAAACATATATTTTTCGGGGGTCGGGGATTTTCTGCTTGGGGGATTATCCACTCGGATAATTTTCACTGGGGATGAAACTTTCTAGGGGGAGGGGGAGTTGAACTTTCCAAGGGAAAATTTACGCCGGGAGAATTTGCCAGAATTCCCAGATGAAATTCTTTTTATTTGTCTTACTTTCTCTTTGCTGACTCAATTTTACATGTAGAGATTTAATGGGAATTGTCCGGGAGAAATATTTGCAGGGTTGGAATTTACTAGAGTATATTTCTATAGGGGGGGATGTTTCACGGAAGAAATTTTCCATGGGGGAGTTTTCCATGATAAAAATTCTCCAGAGGCTTTTTTTGCGGGAACTACTTTCTGCTAGGGGATGGAGGGGGATATTTGTGGAAAGAATTTTCCACTGAGGGGGGGAATTTCCGGCATGATTTTAAAACAATTAGAAATAAAAGTCTTTAAGTCATTTTTCACATAAAAGTCTGTTAAGAAAATATTCTCAGCCGGAATCATCCGCAAAAATTTTTTCGAGGGGAATTTTCAGGCAAAAGAAAATTGTCTAGGGAGAATTTTTGTGGTACAGAGGGGGGTATTTTACTTGGAAAGAACTCTCTATTAGGGAATCTTCCATGGGAGAGAGGAATTATCCATGGAGGGAGAGCCGGATTTCCCAGCATTGTTTAAAAAATGATCAGAAATTACATTAAAGAAAAACAAGTTTTTTCAACTGAAAGTAAGGAGCAATATCAAAACTAAGAGGGAAAAATATTGTACACGAGTGGGGGTTTCTCTCTCATCAATACCTCACTTTTTACGGTAAACTTTGTTTTTAGAACTTTTAGATAAACTCATTATTCTAACTAAACGACCTTTGTGTTTCAGGAGTAGTTCTTAAGAATTGGGACAAAAAGTCAAACTTTTTGCAAAAAAAATGAAGAATTGGGACAAATAGACCACTAATCCAAATAAAGTTGCCCAGTAAGCCGTTTCTTCAGGTGACCGTTCTTTGAATTCCTCAAACCGGTACATTTTCAAAACAAACTCTATTAAACGTGACAACACTTATTCTCAGAGCAATATCAAACTAAATAAGGTAGCTTCTTCGTCTATGACGTGAATCAAAATGATATGACGTAAGCAACGAGACAAATACCGGTTTTTATCTTTTCATCTTAATGTTTCTACAAAATTAAACTAAGAAAAAAAGCAAAACAATATTTATTACAAATAAAACTTAATCAACTTAGTATTCTTTGCTTATCCTCAATCTTGAAAAATTTAACGCCAAAGTTCTGATCAAAGCACTTTATTTCTATATTAGTATCATCAGTTCATTTGATATATTTTGCGACAAAATAGAACTAAAAATGAACTACTACAAAGAAAAATATTCTTTTCAAACTAAAAGGTATCATCATCTGGCAGTGAGGCACTTCAAACGCCTAGATCCGGAAGGAAAAGAGTCTCAAGTCGGCGTTGCCATTTTGGATCTATGCAAACCACTTGAGATTTTCACTCAATTCATGGACACTTTTCATGAAGAGGATATTAAGAAAGCCTACGAATATGTAGATGCCAAAGCTGGATCGCCTAGTCACGCTAATCCTGATTCTCAAGTCCGAGCTACAAGTTTATACGAAAATCAAAGCATCGATCGTGGCTCGACAAAGGTGGCCGGAGGGACTAGAGTAAATGCAGTAAAGGCTTTATCTGTTCCTAAAGTAGATGGGGAATTGTCAATTCTCTGTGAAAAATGTTCAACAAGAATATGTAAACTTGAGATTGAATTTGCTATAGTAATAAAAACGATGGAGAAGGCCGAGGATCTGTGCATTCAGATATTTTATCACCTGTTTGCAAACATGACCGACAATGACTCTATTACAAGTCCCTACTACCGGCAAAGGGAAACTTTTGAAGACGTTCTGCAAAAATACTTATTCTAAATATTAGCTCTTGAAAGTGGAAGCAAACTTGTGGAAATAGTACAAATGCTGAAACAATTATTTTCGAAAATATTAGTTTGTGATTTTACATACTATGACGTCAAAACCATAAAAAAGGCAGTGAAACTGTATTTTTACCATTTAGTCCAGATGTCAAAAGAGCCCTACAGGGAGCTCGTAGAGAATGAATATTTGAAAGTGTCTTATCTTTGTAACGAGCTCCAGGAGCACCTAGAGAAAGCAAACGGATGGGGACAGTGCTGTAAGGCCGATTTAGATACAGAAAACTTCATTGTATCTATTGACATGGAAATGTCTGACTGGTCCTGACGAGTACGAGTTGTGAACACCTAAAACAAAGGTTATTCATGGAAGGAAAAAAAATGATAGAATACCAATTTTGATGGCACTTTTATTGCTTGATTCGAAAATTGCGCATTGTCCAAAGTTGCTAAGGTTAGGAATAAGTAAAGATGAAAATATGATGTTGAGTAATAAGAAAATCAATCAAGTGGACAGCTTCATTTGCCTAGATATTATTTGTATAAAAAGACGGTGGGTGCAGTTAAGCTGTCAAAGTAGGGTAGCCAAGTCCATGGGTGTTCTTTTCCACAGCTGAAAACAGTTTGGAAAAGTAGGAAGATAAATCTGTGAAGCAAGATTAGAAACTCCAATGATAAAAAAGGTCACGTATGGTTCTGAAAGGTGGGTGCTCCGAAAAAGGAGAAAAATTCGCTCAATGTTTCCAGTGAAATTTCCTATTGAATGACCGTACCTAAAACAGAACGGCTGTGCAAAAACTGGGTTTGAATCCTTCTTTCTAGGGCTAACAAGAGAAAGGTTGAGATGACTAGGATACGTTCCCTAAGATGAAGGATGAGATTTTGCCAAAGATTGTTCTTTCCGGATAGCTACCTAAGGCAAAGCGAAGCGAAATGCCGGTCCTTCCCACGGGGTGAGAGGATTGCACAAGGAAAGATATAGAGGAAATGAGAACTTTCTGGGAGGAAATAAAGAGGGAGGCTATGGATTTAAATGAAGGAGGAGCCTACATAGCTGTGTTGGCCTCATGTGGCTTGGTACTGTTATGAACTATTAGTAATAGTAGTGGTTTGGATAATTGTTTTGGTGGCAATATACAGGATGTGGGAGTACAACTGTCTTCATACAGTGTATTTGAACATCTTGAAAATAAGGCTTATTTAAAGTCAAAGTGGTGTGTGATATAATTCTCAGAAAGTAAACTTCTCAGCAGCAAAGAATGGTGAACTCCGATTGTGGCTTGATTCTCAAAATGTAACAGAAGGCATAGTCGGGGGTTTTAACAATAAAGTCAAAATTGAGGTTAATGGTTGTACATTTAAACAGACAATAATTAGAAATCAAATATTACTAAAGACAATAGTGGAAGGAAGAGATTCCACAAGCAAACATCCAAAGAAATCATCCCCACATCCCAATCTACTCTTTGAGAATGCTTAATTTTTTTTTTAATACATGGAACTAGATTTTGACTTTACAAACGAAATTCGTCAGAGAAATCAAAATACTGTTTGAAATTAAACTGTTCTTAAATAATCATGGATGCATCGGTAGCTGCAACCTAATAGGAAACGCATTATGGCCAAATCAAAAGTTAATTATAGTAGAAACAAATCAGGTAACAATAGAACACCATTGGAATCGCCATCGCTGAAAACATTTTATTTCAATTTTTAGCAACTAGCGGGATTCTGGAACATCATAGAGACCTAAGGTCTCATTTAAAAGTAAATTGATGCACCCAGTGCGGCTTGCTGTTAAAAAGCCCAATATTTGAAACTTAATAAATTTTTCGACAGAACACGGCATCTCCATATACAAGATGATGACAAAACAAGATGATGACAAGATTTTTTGACAAAATACTGCATCTTTATATGCAAGATGATAACAAAATTTTTTGACAAAACACAGCATCAAAAAATGATTCTGCTCTTGTATCCATTTACATAATATAACCACTGAAAATAAAGAGCAAACAGGCATAATATTTCCAAACTTCGATGGGGGGGGCTCCTTCAGAAGTGATATTTCTTGGGAAGGATTTTAATTGGTAGCGAGAATGCTCCACGGAGAGGGGCTTTAAGGCCTGGTCTATAAAAACAGTCGGAAACTAAATCTAAAAAGCAAATTTTTCGCAACTGAAAGTTATGAGCAATATTAAAACTTAAATTGAACAGAAATTTCATATATGAAAAGGGTTTCCCCGTTTTCTCCCCTCTTTCGCTACGTTAAAGTATTTTAATGCTGTAAAAAATCTTCTTATTCCGATTCACCGGCCTTTTTGTTTCGGCAGTCGTTGAGATAGCCATTTTGGTAAGTATAATTGAAAAGTCTAGTAACTATATCTTTGGGGATAATATGTCCTCCCACATCCCCGCTGAAATGTCTGTAAGTCATGAAATTTCTCCATTTACGTATAGTATTTGTAATTGGAAAGTAAACACGTATTTTTGAGGGGGGGGGGTTGAATTTACTGCTGGAGAGGTTTCCACGGGTAAAATTTTTCGTGGGGGGAATTTTCGAGTGGGGTGAACTTTAAAGAGGAAATGCTACACTGGGGGACTGGACGACTCAATTTTATTTGTCATTTAATATGTTTCCTTGTATAATTCTTCCTACTAGAGTTACTGACACATCTGCCCCATTAGTTGACAATATTTTTTTAATTTGATGCCTAATTTGAGCTGTGTTATCATATCTGACATCTCTGAGCACTTTCCATGTATTACAATTTATTCAATCTCTGGTCTACCCTTCAGTTCCTTCCACTCCTTGTAATTTACCAGTCCCTTCCCAACAGCACCAACTTGGAGAGTTTAAATTTCGATTCTCTGATACCTCCTAGGAGTTTCTCACCTATTCAAGTTGGTCTGTTCTTAGTCTTTTCAATCAATTTTATAATCTGGTCAAAGAGGTCTTTGCTGATAGTTGCTGTGTAGCCTCAGCTGCTAAAAGCTCCATGCATTCAGTCGCTCGTGCCCCTTGGATGACTTCAGGTTTTCTTAAGAGTAACAAAAACAAGACTTACTTGTTCAAGGCAGTCAAGTCTTATAACTCTCATCATCATCTTGAAAAGTATAAAAAACATAGAAATTTATTGAATTCCTTAATTCGTACAGCCAAGTATGTTTATTACTCCCAGATGTTCTCTAAATTCGGCAAGAATAGGAGAAAAACCTAGCAACTTCTAAACACAGTTCTTCATCCCAATTCCGAAAGAAATAACTTGCCAAATAAATTAATTTCTTAGGGTTAGTAATAACTAATAGTAATATCATAATTTATGAATTTTGCTCTTACTTTGCATCCGTAGGAAAATCAATTTCTAAAGATATTTTGGTAAGTACTTCTTCTACCAGTCACTTTAAAAAGTACCTCAGTCCTTCTTGTTAAAAATCGATGGCTTTGGATCCGGTTTCCGAGTTTGAAGTCCAGAGAATCGTCTCTGAGCAGATAGGATCTTCCTCTTGTGGACCTGACCAAATTCCTGCCAAGGCTTTAAAGTTTATTCTACCCTCTATTCTATCTCCTCTCACCATTCTCGTTAACTTATCATTTTTGAATGGAACTTTTCCTAGTGCCCTAAAATCTGCCAGATTAGTTTTTCTCCATAAGGATAGTCATAGAGATGATCCTTCAAATTATCGACCAATTTTTTTTTTTATCAGCCTTTAGTAAAATTTTTAAAAATGTATTTACTATAGAATCTTGTCGTTTCTTGATAAGAAAAACCATTTTTCCATTGCAATCAGTTTGATTATCGCCCTTAACACTCAACAGAATATGCTTGCATGACCATGCTGAAGTTTATTCACAAGGCACTTGATGAGGGTAGCATTCCAGCTGTAATTTTCCTTGATGTCAGAAAAGCGTTTGACAGCATATCATATACTATCCTACTCTCCAAAAGGGAACACAGAGGGATATGGGGAAGCATTTATCATTGTTTTGAAAATTATTTATCAAAAAGGTCTATCAGTATTGACCCTAAGCTTCAAGATCACTTCCGTGTTGATTTTGGTGTCCCTCAAGGGTCTATCCTAGGCCCTGTTTTATTCCTTACATTCATCAATGATCATTATATTGCTGTATCTGAACAAACTAAACAAAGTTGCTATAGTATTTGTGATCACAATTTTGTTCCACCTAGTGACGCAGCTAATGATCCAGTGATATTTGCATTTGCAGATGATAGTACTCTTGGATGTTCAGATATTAAAGATTCTTCCTTTATCAAGAAAGTGGGCTCTGTTCTAGAAAGAATCTTTGCTTGGTTCGACGCAAATCTTCTTGCCCTAAATCTAGCTAAATCTAGTTTGCTTATTTTTCCAGATCAGGTACATTGAACAAAAGTTCAATGTACCTTAATTTGAACAAAAATTCCGCATATGAAAAGGGTTGCCCTATCTTCTGCCCCTCGTTTGTTACATTAAAGAAATTTAATGCTGTAAAATATGTAAAATGTGAGCCAGACAATATGAACAACATGGTTTAGATGACCTTCTCGGATGGAAGAGAGTAGAACATGAAATAACTAGTTTTATTCTTCCTTTTTATCTATATTTAAAGAAAAAAAATGCCTTTATCGTCTCTTTTCAGTAGTTATTCGTTAAAAGTTTTTTTTCTTAGTTCGTGTTTTCTATTTCTAATGTCGACACGGACTCGAAGTGTGTAAAATCGTATGGAGAATATTTTCGTATAGAGATTTACTGTTCTGACTTGAGAATCGGGATTAGCCAGATTATGCGATACAGCTTTAGAATCTACATTCTCGTAGAATTTCTTGATATCTTCCTCATTGAATTTGTCTATTAATTTAGGGAAAATCTCAAGTGATTTGCGTAGATTCAACATGGCAAGGCCGACTTGAGACTCTTTTCCTTCCGGATTTAGGCGTTTGAAATGCCTCGTTGCTAAATGACGATGTGTTCTAGATTTAAAAGAATATTTTTCTTTGTAGCGATTCATTTTTGCTTTTATTTTGTCACAGAATATATCAAACCAACTAATGATACTAATATAGAAATACCGTGCTTTGAACAGGATTTTGGCCTTACAGTTTTCAAGATTGATAATAAGCAAAAACTGCTAAGCAGACTAGGTTTCATTTGTAACAAATAATATTACATCAAATCATTTTGATTGACGTCTTATGCGAGGAAGCTTGCGATACATAATTTTGATGGTACTTTGAGGACAAGTGTTGCCAGATGCATGGTGAGAAACCGTGGCGACAAGAGTAAAATGCGTAGGAACCACAATTTTTCAAGCAAAAATGCAACGAAGGTGCAGCGGTTAATAGAAATGTTTATTATAATTAGTGCATAATATAATATTTTGTATAAATTTTTGCGATTATGGATTCCACGGATTATTATAATAAAGTAAGTGCTCTTTTAATAGATAAAAATACTTATAAAGAAACATGGGTGCCCATAAGCTCATTTCCAGGGGGGGGGCAAACCTCGTCTAATTGGTACTTCTAATGCTATATAATAGAAATCTCAGAACAAAAATATAAAAATAAGGCAGCATTATTCAGCCAGGGGGGGGGCGTGGGAGCCCTTCTGGCCCCCCCCCCCCCATATGGGTGCCCATGTAAAGAAATAAAAACTGATCCCACAGATAAATACACGTAGAAACTGAAAAAATAAATTTAACTTTTAAAAGACAATAGACTAATTACCCCTCAAATGTAAGAAAAAATTCTACCCCAAAGGATGTTCAGCCCCAAAATTTTATATTCTGTTACGTCCTATCGTAGCATCTTATAGTTCCTAGCTATCGTAGGGACTAGGGACCCATAAGGGGGGGGGGAGAGGTGCCAGTCCCCGTGGCTGAATGATGCTGCCTTACATTTTGTTTTGAGTTTTCTCCATACAGCATTGGAAGTGCCGATTAGACCAGATAAATCAAAAATATATTTCCCGAAAAATCATCAAGAACTGGAAAGTGTTCAAATACGTTTTGGGGGTCCCAAATAAGACTTTTGTAGGTTTGCAGCAACTTCTGACTTTTGCTTACGTTTTGAGGGCTAAAAGCGTGCAAAATATTCTTAATTTTAATTTTTAAGTTTTAGTTTTTAATCTTCATTTTATCTGTACATATCAAACAGTTCGTGGTAACGAACTGCAAGTAAGGAGCGACCCGGCTTAATGGTAACCGAAACTCTAGAAAACGGAATTTTGATACCAATAGATACATCAAAAGAATCAGATTTTAATGTTGATTTCAAATATATAAGTTTCATCAGGTTTAGTCCTACCCATCAAAAGTTACGTGTCTGAGAAAATTTGGCTCATTTTTAAAAAAAGAGGGAACGACCCCCTAAAAGTTATAGAACCTTAATGTAAATCACACCATCATATTCAGAGTATCAGAGAACCTTACTGTAGAGGTTTCAAGCTCCTATCTACAAAAATGTGGAATTTTGCATTTTTTGCCAGAAGAAAGATCACGGATGCGTGTTTTTTTTCCCCAGGGGTGATCGGATTGACCCAGTGGTCCTAGAATATCGTGGGAGGGATCATTGGAACGGAAATTAAAAGTTCTAGTGCCCTTTTTAAGTGACCAAAAAAATGGAGGCAACTAGGCCCCCTCCCGCGCTCATTTTTTCCCAAAGTCACTCGATCAACTATGTCTTTTAGGATGACTTAATTCCCCAAAGTCTTCGGGAGGAGGGCTGAAACTTATGAACATTAACCAATGTTAACATAAAGTATTGGTTATTGGGAAGTATACAGACGTTTTCAGGGGGGATTTTTTCTGGTAATGGGGGGGGGAGGGGAGGGATCGAGGGTTATGTGGGAGGATCTTTCCACGAAGGAAGTTTTCATGGAGGAAGGGACATTGCTAATATACGTATTAAAAATATATGAATTTTGAAGTTAGTTACATAAGTTAATTCATAAGTTACGTATATTTATTACTAATAAAAACGTTCGTAAATAAAATTAAACAGGTTTTGAGAAAGCCATTTAACCAAATAAAAGTACAATTAATATGCAAATTTTTTTTAATTATTTATGTACGGTGAGCCAAAATCAAAACCTGCATTAATTCAAAAACTTTCAAAAATTTAATAAAAAAAAACAAGTTTTTTTACTGACGAAGGTAAAACTTAAAACGACCAGAAATTATTCCGTACATGAAAGGGGCTGTCCCCTCCTCAACGCCCCGCTCTTTACGCTATAGTTTGACTTTCTCACAGCTCTATTCTTTTAAACAATAAAAATCTTTAGCGTAAAGAGCGAGGCGTTGAGGAGGTGAATTTCAAATACTGAATAATTTCGGTTCGTTTTAAGTTTTAACGTCGTTCCTTACTTTCAAACAGTTCGTGGTAACAAACTGTAAGTAAGGAGCGACCCGGCTCAATGGTAACCGAAACTCTAAAAAAAGGAATTTTGATACCAATAGATGCATCAAAAGAACCAGATTTTAATTCTGATTTCAAATATATAAGTTTCATCAAGTTTTGGCCGATTTTCGAAAAAAGGAAGAAAGACTCCCTAAAAGTTATCGAACCTTAATGAAAATCACACCATCAAATTCAGCGTATCAAAGAAACCTACTGTAGAGGTTTCAAGCTCCTACCTATAAAAATGTGGAATTTTCCATTTTTTGCCAGAAGAAAGATCACGGATGCGTGTTTATTTGTTTTATTGTTTTGGTTTTTTTTTCCCAGGGGTTGATCGTATTGACCCAGTGGTCCTATAATATCGTTGGAGGGCTCATTGGAACGGAAATTAAAAGTTCTAGTGCCCTTTTTAAGTGACCAAAAAAAATGAGAGGGCAACTAGGCCCCCTCCTACGCTCATTTTTTTCCCAAAGTCACCTGACCAAAATTTTGAGATGGCCATTTTGTTCAGGATGGTCGAAAATATTATAAATATGTCTTTTAGGATGACTTAATCCCTCGAAGCCCCCAGGAGGAGGGCTGAAAGTTTACCCAATGTTAACATATAGTATTGGTTATTGGGACCCGGCTCAATGGTAACCAAAACTCTATAAAACGGTATTTTGATGCAAATAGATACATAAAAAGAATTGGATTTTAATGCTGATTTCAAATATATAAGTTTCATCAAGTTTAATTCTACCCATTAAAAGTTACACGCCTGAAAAAATTTGGCTAATTTTCGAAAAAAGGGGGAAAGACCCCCCTAAAAGTTATAGAACCTTAATGAAAATCACACCATCATATTCCGCGTATCAGAGAACCCTACTGTAGAGGTTTGAAGCTCCTATCTACAAAAATGTGGAATTTTACATTTTTTGCCAGAAGAAAGATCACGGGTGCGAGTTTATTTGTTTTTGTTTTTTTCCCCAGGGGTGATCGTATCGACTCAGTGGTCCTAAAATGTCTTGGGAGTGCTCATTGGAATGGAAATTTAAAGTTCTAGTGCCCTTTTTAAGTGACCAAAAAGAATGGAGGGCAACTAGGCCCCCTCCCACGCTCATTTTTTCCCAAAGTCACCTGATCAAAATTTTGAGATAGCCATTTTGTTCAGCATGGTCTAAAATATGATACCTATATCTTTTGGGATGACTTTATCCTCCGAAGTTCCCGGGAAGAGGGCTGAAAGTTATGAACTTTACCCAATGTTAACATATAGTATTGGTTATTGGGAAGTATACAGCACAGACGTTTTCAGGGGAGATTTTTCCTGGTAGTGGGGGGGTCGGGGGTTATGTAGGAGGATCTTTCCATGAAGGAAGTGGTCATGGGGGAAGGGACATTGCTAAAAAGGGGACGCCGGACTTCCCAGCATTATTTAAAAAAAGATCAGAAATTAAATATAAAAAAACAAGTTTTTCAACTGCAACAGCAGCAACATCAAAACTTTAAACGAAGAGAAAATATTACATATGTGATTAGGTTCACCCCCTAGTCAATACCTCACTCTTTAAGCCAAAGATTTTTTAGTACTTTCATAAGAGCTATTTATTCTAATTAACGGCCTTTGTGATTAAGTGGTCATTTGTGATTAAGTGGTGGCACTTACTATTAAGGGGTGGCAAACCCCTTAATATAAGTATTAAAAATATATGAATATAGAAGTTCGTTACGTAAGATAATTCGTAAGTTACGTATATTCATTGCTAATAAAAACGTTCGTAAATAGAATGAAACAAGTTTCGAGAAAGCCATTTAACCAAATAAAAGTAAATTAATATGACAATTTTGTTTTAATTATTCATGTACTGTGAGCCAAGATCAAAACCTGCATTTATTCAAAAACGTTGAAAAATTAAATAAAAAAAACAAGTTTTTTTTAACTGAAAGTAAGGAGCGACATTAAAACTTAAAACGAACAGAAATTATTCCGTATATGAAAGGGGCTGTCCCCTCCTCAATGTAAAGAGCAAGGCTGTCACCTTGTTCTTTAAGCTAAAGTTTGATTTTCTCACAACTCTACTCTTTTTAAACAATAAAAAACTTTAGCGTAAAGAGCGAGGCGTTGAGGAGGGGACAGCCCCTTTTATATACGGAATAATTTCTGTTCGTTTTAAGTTTTAATGTCGCTCCTTACTTTCAGATAAAAAAACTTGTTTTTTTTATTTTATCAGTTAAAAAAACTTGCTTTTTTATTCAATTTTTCTCATTAAAATCTACAGAAATAATGTTGCGTGGCTTTCAGGGCTTCCACTATCCCCGAATTTTTGTTGGTTAATAATGCCAACTAATGGTGGTGTGAAGAAAAAGAATAACTAACTTTTGTGGGATTTATAGCCTATAGCTATGTCCAGGCGTTAGATGGGCTAATATTAAAAATGAGACTGCAATGAGTACTATATTTAGAAAATGCACGACCGCAGGGGTGGTGGGAGGGGTAGGGGGGTTAATCGGTGACTATATAGTAGTTATTAGTTAAGAAAACGAAAGAAAAGCACTGTAAACTTTCCATGGGGAAGGAGGCTTCTGGGGGAAGGAGATTTTGAGGAGAAATTTTACACTGGGGGGATTTACCAGAATTCATAAACAAAACTCTTTTTTTTGTCTTAACTTTCTCTTCGTCAACCCAATCTTACGCGTGGAGATTTTCGAGATTTTTGCGTGGTAAATTTTCGACAAGATTGATTGTCTAAGCGATCTTTACTTGGAGAGGGAGGATTTCTCCGTGGAGGTTTGGCCAGATTTCATGGCATTATTAAAATCCTCAGAAATTAAATAAAAAAATTTTATGTGAAAGGACATTTAAAGAGAAAAATTTAAACGAAAAATAAACTATTATATATATTAGTAGGGGGCTGCCCCCTCTTCAACACCTCGTTCTTTACACTAAAGTTTGAATTTAGTCCCGATTCTGTAAGAACGACTTCTGGAACACAATTGTCATTGAATTAGAATTGTCAATTGTCATTGAAAAAATACAAAAAAACTTTAGTGTGAATAGTTGGGATTGAATTTTCACGTAATCAAATAGTTCGTGGAAACGAACTGTAAGTAAGGAGCGACCCGGCTCAATAGTAACCGAAACTCTAAAACACGGAATATTGATACCAATTGATACATCAAAAGATTCAAATTTTAATGCTGATTTCAAATATATAAGTTTCATCAAGTTTAGTCATACACATCAAAAGTTACGCGCAGAGAAATTTGCCTGCTTTGCGAAAAAGGGGAAAACACCCTAAAATTATAGAACCTTAATTCAGCGTATCAGCAAAAATCACACCATTAGATTCAGCGTATCAGAGAACCCTACCGTAGATATTTTAAGCTCCTACCTGGAAAAATGTGGAATTTTGTATTTTTTGCCAGAAGAAAGATCACGGATGCGTGTTTATTTTTTTTTTTTTTTTATTTGTTTTTTTCCCAGGGGGGTGGTATCAACCCAGTGGTCTTAAAATATCGTGGGAGTACTCATTCCAACGGAAACTAAAAGTTCTAGTGCCCTTTTAAGTGAAAAAAAATAATGGGCAACTAGGCCCCCTTCCTTGCTCGTTTTTTCCTAAAGTCATCCGATCAAAATTTTGAGATAGCCATTTCGTTCAGCATGGTCGAATATATAATAACTATTTCTTTTAGGATGACTTAATACCCCAAAGTCCGGGAAAGGGCTGAAAGTTATGAACTTTACCCAATTTTTACATATAGTATTGGTTATTGGAAAGTATACAGACGTTTTCGGGGAAGGATTTTTTTCTGGTAGTAGGGGGGATGGGTCGGGTGTTATGTGGGAGTATCTTTCCATGGAGGAAGTTTTCATGGGGGAAGGGACATTGCTTTGAAGGGTGCGCCGGATTTCCCAGCATTATTTAAAAAAACGATCAGAAATTAAATAAAACAACAAGTTTTTCAACTGAAAGTAAGGAGCAAACTCAAAAATTAAAATGAACAGAAATTATTACATATATCATTGGGTTCACTCCCTAGTCAATACCTTGCTCTTTAAGCCAAAGATTTTTTAGTACTTTCATAAGAGCTATTTATTCTAATTAAGGGTCTTTGTGATTAAGTAGTAATTTTTAAAGAACTGGAACAAAATTCGAACTTTAGCGCAAAGAGCGAGGTATTGACTAGGAGGGGGCGACCCCAATAATATACTTATTTAAAATATATGAATATAGAAGTTCGTTACGTAAGTTAATTCATACGTTACTTATATTTATTACTAATAAAAACGTTCATAAATAAGATTAAACAACTTTCGAGAAAGCCATTTCACCAAATAAATTAAAGTTAATGTGCAAATTTTGTTTTAATTATTCATGTTCGGTGAGCCAAAATCAAAACCTGCATTAATTAAAAAACATTCAAAAATTAAATAAAAAAACAAGTTTTTTAACTGAAAGCAAGGAGGTACATTAAAACTTAAAACGAAAAGAAATTATTCTGTATATGAAAGGTGCTGTCCCCTCCTCAACGCCTGGCTCTTTACGCTAAAGTTTGACTCTTTCTCACAACGAACGTGGCTGAGGAGCACTGTGAGTGAAGAACGACTATCAAGTTTGTGCTTATTAAGTATTCACAGATGTAGAGCACAAGAGCTCAATTTGGAAGAGCTGGCTATAGATAAATATTTAAAACCAAAGGAAAACCTACAATTTGTTTTTTCTGAAAAGTTTTAATTTTGTGATTTAAAGGTTATATGTAGGTTTCTTTTCATGAGTTAATTACTTTTTTTAAGATTTGGATAAAGCCATATCTTAATCCTATTTTTTTATTAGTACTTTCTGAGTTATCATAAGATTTTGAATTTGTAAGAAATTTGTGATTATGTTGTGAACTCCAATTTCACTTAAATTGTTCACGACACAAAATGTAGCTAATAGGGCGAATATGATTTTTAGCAGAACCCACCAATGCTGGCAAAATTTTCTGCCACTATTGTTGTTTTTTGTTTCTGTTTTTGTTGGTTTTGAACGCAAGGCCAATATCAAAATTATATTTACTTTGTTAAAGGGGAAATCATGTATATGTACAATAACGTGCTCTCTAATGAAAATAATAAAGTATAAAGTATAATAATAATTGTCTCCCTATTTGGCAAATTTTTACATATATTTCATAGCCTCCCGAGACCTGGTGTCCACGCCTGTGGACACCCCCATAAAATATTTTTGTGCAAAGGCCTCGCCATCTAGCAAAGGTTTCGTTGTTTCAACGTCTTTTTTGGACCTGAAATGACATCTGTGATTTTTTTCAGAAAGTTTCAACAAATATAATTGAATATAAGTGGATATAATTTGATATAATTAAATATAATTAGATAAATAAGGAGATGAAAAAAAGCAAAGGTAAGAGAAAAGAATAAATAAAAGTTCAAATAGGGATAAAATCCTTTTAATAGACAGTGATGATAGAAATTAACAAAAATACCAGATATTTCGGTCACATATACAGTGACCGTCATCAGTAGTAAAACTCTGATGTCATCAGTAGTTTTACTACTGATGACGGTCACTGTATATGTGACCGAAATATCTGGTATTTTTGTGAATTTCTATTATCACTGTCTATTAAAAGGATTTTATCCCTATTTGAACTTTTATTTATCGTCATGGAAAGGCAGTGTGGTCTCCGAAATTATCTAAGAGAAAAGAAAAAAAAAGAAAGTGGTGAGAACGAGTTTTGAGAAGAATCAGGTGTACTCTATTGATTGTAGACAGTGCTTAGATTGTTTTAAAAGCAGTTAGTTTGATTAGTGGCATCTTTTGGAACTAGAAAAACCTCCATGTCCACGTCTGTGGACAGGTGGTTCCAATCGATTAAAAAACTAGGGTTGATTTTTCGTAGCTCAAATCACGATTCTAATCGGGACAGCAGAGGCCAATGATTGTTTTATTTACTAAATTGGCAACAACCTAGCCGCCACTCACCCATAAGAAATCGCCACCCCCGTATAGTATCCCCCCCCACCCCCATCCTTTCTCCCATTAAGAACTATAAAATATTTTATAGTAATGACCTATATTTATGACTTTTGTATTTGTTTTTTCTCACTGATAACTGTTGTGTTTTCGTTACAGTGGTAGCAATGTGTTGTTATTTTACTATTTTGTTATTGTATTTTTTTTACTAAAAAATGCAAATTTGACCCAAAAGGGTTTGTGATAGTTATTTTGCCAATAAATATCTATCTATCTATCTATCTATCTACCTATTAGTTTCAAGCTTACTGAACCTGTTTCTTCATTGTAGTTTCCCTTGATGACGCCCTCGGAAATCTCGGTGAGAGCGACCTGGACCTCTCTGATTTAGATGATGATGAGGAATGGATGAAAAACCACTCTTTGTCGTCTTTAGACTCTAAAAGTCAACCAGCTGTTGCACCCATTCCATCATCAAGCAGCTATGCTGTTCTTCCATATGTTGAAAGTGAAGAATCTGATGATAACGTACCCTTAGCAACCCGATCAAAACGCTTGAAGGCTGACAAAGTAGCAGCAACCTTGTCCTTGAGGAAGTCTCGGTGGTTCGATAATCATCGTGGCTCGGACGTGGGCCCCGCTCATTTCCAGGACCACGACGATTGGAGTACAGTAAAATTCTTTTTGCAATATGACCTGGAGAGCTTCTTCGAACGTACAGCTTTTTGGTTGAACTAAACCTGTCAGTTGGCCCACCACAAAAGCTTGAATGGAACTCCAGACGAGCTGAAAAACTTTTGCTGGCATTGTCATCCTCGTGGGGAAACTCAAGTTTCCTCTGATCCGGATGTGCTGTTCTGGGAAGTTTAGGGTGGAAGCCATATTGCAAAAGATGAGTCAAGACAGATTCTTCATAATCCGGTCGAACCTGAAGTTTGTTGTTGAATCAAGAATCTCAGACGAAGAAAAAACCAAAAATAGGCTTTGGAAGGTGAAGCCGATCCTTGAAAACTTCAGGAATATCTGCCTCCAGTTGCCACGTGACAGGAACTGTTCAATTGACGAACAGATGATACCCTTCCAGGGTATGTCGACTCTCAAGCAATATGTCCCTAACAAGCCCAATCCGGTTGGATTAAAGAATTTTGTCCTTGCCAGCTCCTCAGGGCTGATACTTGACTTCCAAATCTACCAGAGAGCCACCATCCTGGGAGAACAGCTGATAGCACATGGCTTGTCAGATGGGATCGTACTGCGCTTGTCTGAGACCGTACCAGAGGGTACATACCTCTATTTTGACTGATTCTTCTCGTCTGTTAAGCTCGTCGACATGCTGGGTTTTATCCATGAAGAATGGATAAAAAACCATTCTTTGTCGTCTTCAGACTCTGACAGTCAACCAGCTGTTGCAGCCATTCCGTCATCAAGCAGTTATGCTGTTCTTCCAGATGTTGAAAGTGAAGAATCTGATGATGACGTACCCTTAGCAACCCGTGCAAAACTCTTGAAGGCTGACAAAAAGCAGCAACTTTGTCCTTGAGCAAGTCTTGGTGGTTCAATAACCATCGTGGCTCGAACGTGGGCCCCACTCATTTCCAGGACCACGACGACTGGAGTACAGAACAATTCTTCTTGCAATATTACCTGGAGAGGTTCTTCGAACGTACAGCTATTTGCATGAACTAAAACTATCAGTTGGCCCACCACAAAAGCCTGAATGGAACTCCAGACGAGCTTAAAAAATTTTTGTTGGCATTGTCATCCTGATGGGGAAACTCAAGTTTCCTGGGATTCGCATGTACTGTTCTGGGAAGTTTAAGGTGGAAGCCATATCACAAAAGATGAGTCGAGACAGATTCTTCACAATCCGGTCGAACCTGAAGTTATTTGTTGATTCAGGAATCTCAGACGAAGAAAAACCAAAAATAGGCTTTGGAAGGTGAAGCCGATCCTTGACAACTTCCAGAACATCTGTCTCTAGTTGCCATGTGACAGGAACTGTTCAATTGACGAACAGATGATACCCTTACAGGGTATATGGACTCTCAAGCAATATGTCCATAACAAGCCCAATCCGGTTTGATTAAAGAATTTTGTCCTTGCCAGCTCCTAAGGGCTGATACTTGACTTCCAAATCTACCAGGGAGCCACCATCCTGGGAGAACTCCTGGTAGCACATGGCCTGTCAGATGGGATCGTACTGCGCTTGTCTGAGACTGTACCAGAAGGTTCATACCTCTATTTTAACCGATTCTTCTCGTCTGTTAAGCTCCTCGACATGCTGGCTGAAAGAAAAATAAATGCGACCGGAACTATCAAAAAGAACCGTTTGGGTGCCAACGGCCCAACGCATTTTACAGAAATAAAAATGAAAAGAAAGGGCAGAGGAACCTCTGTCATGTCTGTGCGCTCAGATAGAAAAGTAGCCCTAACCCAGTGGTATGATAACAAAGTGGTTCTCCTTTCTTCAAACTGCAAAGACATAGAAGAGGAGACAGGGGTCAAACAGTATGACAAGCGCCAGGGGTCTTATGTGCAAGCCAAATGTCCACGAGTAGTCTCCGACTACAACACCTATACGGGTGCAGTCGACTTTGTGGACCGCATGATCAGCTATTACCGGTTGAAGACGCGTACTAAAAAATGGACTGTGCGTCTGTTTCATCATTTTGTGGATGCTGCACTAGCCAATGCATTTCATGAGATAAAGGGCCATGGCCCAGAAGTTTTTGGTGACCTCAAACAGCTCATTGACCTTCGTTTCAACGTGCCCGAGTTTTTGCTCATTTCTGGAAGCTCGGAGTCACGAGGTCAAGAAAATAGTAACGAAGAACTCATGGGTGAAACTCAGCACCGTGTTTTGAGCGTGAAAAAGAGGCCAATCCCTCCACCACATGCCAGAGCTGCACTGCATCTACCAGAATTTTGTGACTTGGCAAATGCAGCTCGATGCAGAAGGCCTGGATGCTGCAAAAGGTCAAGATGGATGTGCTCGCAGTTTAGAATCATTCTCTGCTTGACACGAGACAACAAATGCTTCAAGAAATTTCATGAAGAGTAATGTTTTCGTTTTCAATGTTTTGAAAAATCTCTTTTAATAGACGAAACAGATTTTTACTGTACTCCCAGCTTGACAGGGACCCAATGTCTACACCTCTGGACATCCTCCAGAGGGAGAGAGGGGGGGTCAACTTTTATTTTAGTTGATCAATAGTCAAAATGTTTTTTTTTTTTAAAGTCAAATACAAAGAAATGAACATAATCCGAAAAGTACTTCTATGGTCAGGTCTCAGGAGGATAGAACAATCTGCCTTGATTTGTTTCCCCTTGAAACACTCTCTCTGGTTTTGCTTCGTTGATGAAATTTTGTCAGTTTGGGGGAACATGGACAGGATTCTCTAAAAGATTGGTTGGCATATTTGAACACTTCAACTCTTCAATTCGCATTAGAATTGGAAGATTAAGAAAAGCTCCGTTTCTTAGATGTTTTAATTATAAATAAATACTTTAAGCCTTGAATTTTCTATAAATAGAAAGCCGACCTGGAATGATCGTTATCTGCATTTCTCGTCAAATCAGCCCCCTTCTCGTCGATAGAGTTCTAAAAATTCTGTTCACGTAATCATTTAAAATTAGAATTAAATTATTTTAAAGATATTCTATTTTGCAGTGGCTGAAAATATCATAGATAGACGATTAGAAAAGGTAAAATAGGAAAATAGGAAGCCCATCCCCGTTGATTCAGTTACTCCGGCAATTGAAAATAAAACTCTCGGCACAATGCCAAACATTTCAAAACTCAACGACAAACTTGGATAATTAAAAAAAACTTAATCCCTCTGTTACTTTCAAAACTGATCAAAAATTTGAACAATTTTTCAACTCGGGAAAGGATAAAACTGACCCTATACTGGGTAGTGGTGTCTGCAGTCCCATGTTCATGTGGGAAGTTTTATATTGGTAGGACCCATTAATAACTGGCGGAACGATTGCATGAATACAAAACTTTAATAGGTAAATCCCTGAAGCTTTTAAATAAAAATGACAGTTTCGATTCTTCTCTTGCCCTCAATATTTTTAAAAACCCTGATTATTTAGTTCTTTTTGAAAAGCTATCATTAGATTGTCCCCATATCTAATAAAATCGAGGTTGCAGGCCGACAAAATCTATTGCTAAGCAAAGAATATTTGTTCAATTCAAATGGAGAATTTATCTTTCATTTATTCTGGCTTGTTTTGTTATTCAGTGTCTTTTCTCTTCTTATAGAGTTAGTAGAGATGCCTCAGGAGGTCCCACGCGACACCCCTGCTGCCCCCTACAACTTTTTTACATAATTTATGTCTGTTTGTTGTCAGTGAGAATGAAAACACAGGAATTTTGTCACTTTGATGGATGTTTTCATGGATAGTTATGTGTGTGGGTCGATTTATTTGATGTTTTTCATGGATGTCAACATCAATTTATGTCTGTTTGTTGTCAGTGAGAATGAAAAAAACAGGAACTTTCTCACATTGATGACTGTTTTCATGGATGGTTAAGTGTGTTGGTCAATTTATTTGATGTTTTTCATGGATGTCAACAGCAATTTATGGATTTTGTCAGTGAGAATGAAAAAACAGGAACTTTCTCACATTTATGTCTGTTTTCTTGGATGGTTATGTGTGTTGGTCAATTTATTTGATGTTTTTCATGGATGTCAACAGCAATTTATGGTTTTTGTCAGTGAGAATGAAAAAACAGGAATTTTCTCACATTGATGACTGTTTTCTTGGATGGTCATGTGTGTTGGTCGATTTATTTGATATTTTTCATGGATGTCAACAGCAATTTATGGTTTTTGTCAGTGAGAATGAAATAACAGGAACTTTCTCACATTTATGACTGTTTTCTTGGATGGTTATGTGTGTGGGTCGATTTATTTGATGTTTTCCCTGGATGTCAACAGCAATTTATGGTTTTTGTCAGTGAGAATGGAAAAACAGGAACTTTCTCACTTTCATGGATTATAGAGTCTAATGGGGACAGGGTCAATGACACTTCCTTCATGTTATTGCTTGAGGCAAATGCTATGAGTTGTCAGGAAACAGTTGGATCTCACGTGACAGATGATATCATGATTGATTGATTTGACACGAAGGTAATTAATTTGTTGTTTCCAAAGAGAATTGTTTCTGAGTGAATTTTTATTAATGCCTTTGGAGTTCTACCAAGAGAATCGTTTCCGAGCGAATGTTTTGATCTTAGAAATGAAGAAATTGATTCACGAAAGGTTTTCCGAATAATTTGAAATGTGTCAGCGCAGAGATGCCAAAACAAAAGGAACACGCTGAAGTTACGTTTAGGGATTATTTGGGCGAAGGCGTTTTAGACATTTTAGGGAATTATTTCGGCGAAACAGTTAGAGACATTTTAAAAGATGATTTAAAAGATGATTTTAGAAGAGAATTTAAGGGTGAAACTCTGTGGTCGTTATAATACACAAGTTGTATTTTAACAGTGTCGTGAGGTCCCCTACCCCAACCCCAAAGGGTTCCAATCCCCCTACCCCAACCCCAAAGGGTTCCAATCCTCCTACCCCAACCCCGAAGGAAGCCCCCGGTCCTCAAAGGTCCCCCAAGCTCCCAAAGGGCCCCCAGACCCCAAAGGCCCTCCCCAGGCCCCTAAAGGCCCTCCCCGGGCCCCCCAAAGGCCCACCGGGCTCCCAAAAGACCACTGGACTCCCAAAGGGCCCCCCGGCCCCCCAAAGACCCTCACCCGGTCCCCAAAGGTCCACCGGGCTCCCAAAGGACCAATCGGCCCTCAAGGGCCCCCCAGACCCCCAAAGGCCCCCCCAGGCCCCCGAAGGCCCTCCTCAGACCTCCAATTGCCCTCCTCCAGTCCCCAAAAGTCCCCCGGGTTCCCAAAGGACCACCCAGCACTCAAGGGCCCTCGGATCTCCAAAAACCCTCCTGGGTCCCCAAAAAGCCCCAGCCCCATTTTGTTAATACTTTTTTTATGCATTCGAGACACAGACGGGTCCCCACATTTCAAAAGGCTTTATTATATCTTTTCAGTACAAGTTCTTTTCTTAATATCCTTCTTAAACCAATTTTACAAATTCTAAATTTTTCTTTAGTAGATAGAAAAAGCTATATCATAGTTGCGAATATTTTCTAGGAAGATAAGCAGTTCTATTTCAATTTTAAATTTTCTCAATGAAGTGAAGAAAAGTTAAAGTTCTCTTCTGAATTTTCTCAATGAAAAAAGAAATTAGTTATTAATCAATTCTATTTTTTTCAAAATAATATGAAATTTTTTCATTTTAGATCAAATTTTTCTCAAAGAGATGAAAAAATTTTAATACTGTTCCTAATTTTTCATGGAAGATAGAAAAGTTCAAGTTTTCTTCTGAATTTTACTAAAGAACACACTCCAATTGTAATTTTTCTAGAGAAAATTAAAATCTTCCACTTCACTTTTAAGTTCACCAAAGACATAAAGAAATTTAAAGTTCTATTCTAAATTTTTCCGTAGTAGATAGAAAAAGCTATAGCATACATGTGAATATTTTCCCAGAAGATAAAAAGTTCTACTTCAATTTTTAATTTTCTCAACGAAGTGAAGAAAAGTTCAAGTTCTATTCTGAATTTTTTCAGTGAAAAAGAAATTAGTTATTGATCATTTCTATTTTTCCAAATAATATAAATATTTTCCAACTTCAAAATGGGCACACACAAAAACTTAAACACACACAAAAACTTACACACACACACACACAAAAACTTAAACACACACAAACAAACACACTTACACACACACACACACAAAAACATACACACACACACACACACACACAAACATACACACACACACACACACACAAAAACATACACACACAAAAAAAATAACACGCAAAAAAAAACTAACACACGCACACAAAAACTAACACACACAAAAAAACTTAGACAAAAAAACTTACACAAAAAAAAAAAATAAAACACACAAAAAAAAACACACACACACAAAAACTTACACACACACAAAAAAAAATTAACAAACACAAAAACTAACAAAGACAAAAAAAAATACACACAAAAAAAAAAATAAACAACAAATCTAAAAAAAACACACCCACACAATAACGAACACACACACACACACAAAAAAACTCACAAACACAAAAAAACTTACACACACACAAAAACTTACACACACACACAAAAACATACACACACACACAAAA
Source organism: Artemia sp. Qi Xiang Cuo (assembly GCF_049724085.1). NCBI lineage: Eukaryota > Metazoa > Arthropoda > Branchiopoda > Anostraca > Artemiidae > Artemia > Artemia sp. Qi Xiang Cuo. The sequence continues at coordinate 11,668,883 of NC_142794.1, read as the reverse complement.
ACTGATAAACACACATAAATACTTACACACACACACAAAAAATTACACACACACACAAAAACTAGAACCCACACAAACAAACTTACACACACAAAAGCTTACACACACGCACAAAAACTTACACAAACACACACAAAAACTTACACCCACACACAAAAACTTACACACACACAAAAAACTTACACACACACAAAAAAGTACACCACACAAACAATCTTTAACACTACCAGAAAATTACACACACAAAGGATCATAAACAAAAACAATAACTTACACACATAAAAAAACATACACACACACACACACAAAACTTACACACACACAAAAACTTACACACACACACAAACTTAAACACACACACACACACACAAAAACTGACACACACACACAAAAACTTACACACACACAAAAACTTACACGCACACATACAAACAAAACTTACACACACACATAAAAACTTACACACACAAAAACTTACACACACACACACACACACAAAAAATCAAAAATACAAACAAAATATCACACACACAAAAAAACTTACACACACACAAAAACTCACACACAATCAAAATATTTCACACAAATAATAACTTACACACACACAAAAACTTAAACACACACACACACACACACACACACACAAAAACTTACACACACACACAAACAAAAAACTTACAAACAAAAAAAAACTTACACACACACAAAAAATTACACATACACACAAAAACATAAACACACACGCACACATACACAAAAAAAAATTTACACACACACATAAACTTAAACACACGACGGCTAAGTATGTTAAAGGGTAGCTATTTTCTTGCGAAAACACAAAAAATCAGAAAAAATGATCATTGTTCCTTTAGCAGCCACACAATTAGACAAAACTTACACACACACAAAAACTTAAACACACATAAAAACTTACACACACACAACAAGAAACTAACACACACACCCAAAAACATACACACACACACAAATTTACACACACACAAAAACTTGCACATGCACAAAAACTTACCCACACACAAAAAAAACTTAGACACAAAAAAAAACTAAAACACAAACAAAAAAACTTACACAAACATAGAAAATTACACACACACACAAAAACTTACACACACACAAAAACTTACACACACACACAGAAACTTACACACACACAAAAACTTACACACACACAAACAGAGAATTACTCACGAATAAAACTTACACACAAACACACACAAAAATTAACACAAAAAATTACACACACAAACAAGTTTACACACACAAAAAACTAACACACACAAAAAAACTTACACACACACACACACACAAAAACTTCACACACTCGCAAACTTACACACACACAAAAAAAACTTACACATACATAACAAACTTATAAACTGAAAGTTGTGTGCGAAAAGGATGGGTACTTCAACTTGTAAAATGGGTTTAGGAAGGACATTAAGAAAAGAAATTGTTCTGAAATGCCCTTTGAAAAGTCGTCGGCTGGGAGGATGATTGTCGTATTAGGCATCTCCGGCCAAAATTGAGTTATGAATGCCATCTAGTGTAAAATTTTGCGTAGAATCTGAATCTGCTTTTTGTTTTGCTCTACTGGCTACCGTTCCTGAGTAAAAGACCAAAAACCATTTGTCGTATCGGACATTATCGCTGATAATCCGCTAGCGAAATTGTCGTATCTGGCTGTTTTGCCGTCACGCACTTCAGAGAAGAAGAAGAAAATGGCGCGTCCAAGGAAAAACTTGGCGAGGGATTTTGAAGCAATTTTTGATGAATTTGGCAGGTAAAGTGTCGATTTCTTCTAGGCCTCTGCACCCTATAGTATAGTATAGAGTAGGGTCTCTGCACCCAATAGTACAGGGGGAGCTACACTGCACCTTTACCCAAGAGTATATCAAATAGGCTACCTGATTTGTTATGATTTTTGGTGCATATATAGTTTGATTTGGAAACAGCATTGAATTAGGAATATGGTTCTATTCCTAGATAACAGAATTGTCTTGTCTATTTACGCACATTATTGTACCACTGCACCATCTCATAATGCGATTTGCTAATTTGCAGAACTCAAAGGAAGTATCAAATTTTCTTGAACAAGTAGGCTAGCCTAGGCTATTTGATTAGGCTGAATATTTTAGCCATATGGATTGCTGAATGTTTTGAATGCATTGATAGTTAATAGTAGAGTCTAATGACAAATACACAATTTAGTTTAAGCATAGCATAATTCTAGGCTAATTCTAGAAAATACTGCCCAATCTTAAACACATGATCCTATAGGCCTTGTAGGATACAAAACCACTCAAACATAAATAGATTCAATCCCAGACATGTGCTGTAAAGAAAAAATAGGCTACTAGGGTTTGCTAACTTTTCTTTAAGCTTAATTTTCAGTATAAAAAAGTTTCTGAGATCAAATTGAGCTAATCCCAACAAGGTAATCTAAATCTATACATATGCAAGACTAAGAGCTTGCTTGGAAATATAGGCTCTATTTGAATCAAATTATGCTCGGTTGCTTGTCCAAAGTTAGTGATTATCCAAACACCAGGGGTGCTTGGATAATATACCCAGTTCTTCATCAGCAGCTGATGTGTATTACCAAATAAAGCTAGTTTAAAGAAAAATCAAACTGTTTTGTTAAGCCTAAAGGTGTATCTGGCTTTGTGGGGGAATAGACAAGGAAATAGAAAATCTAATGGTATATTTCCTTTTTTTCTTTGTCTGATTTCTCCCCTTTAATAAATATTAGAGCTAAAAATATGTTTTGCTATTACTAGGCCTAGACTAGTCTATCCTTACAAAGCCTATCTTTAGTCTACTGAAAATTTCATTTTCCTGACCTGCAGTTCTTCACTGAGCCCATCGCTGGAGTAACCACTATAATTTTTTTTTTCTTTTACAGCTCTGACGAAGACCTTGAGAATTCTGACGAAGATTCGGAATATGCACCGAGTGTTGCTGAGTGCTCATCAGCAAATGAACCGAGCATCATTTCTTACAAAGACGAGTCAAGCTTTGATGATGCAGGTGAAAGAGTTCTTTCCGATTCCCCGTTGTCCTTGGTTTATGTTTCGACTGATTATGGACAAGCTAATCGGAATAATGAAACTAGTTATTTTGAAGATGTCGAGAGAGGTTCAAATTCTTTTACAGAGCCTGTAGCTGGAAATAGGAATGGCACAGAAGGCGTTGACCCTGGAAAAAAATCAACGAGAAAAAGATTGAGGAATGAAAGCGAATGGATAAAAACTAAGATCAAGACAGCAAATAATGATGGGACTGCCTACGTTAACCCCAAGACTAAGAAAACGCATAGCAGAGTCCGTTCTGTGCAGCCTTCAAAGTGTACTGAAGATTGCTTCTACGAATGTCACAAAATCCCACCCGAAAAAAGACAGAATGCTTTTGATAATTTCTGGAAATTGTCTGCTGAAATGAAGAAAATGTTTTATCTGAAAACCACAAAGTGCCTGCCTAAGAAGAAAAACAAAAAACAAGTGACAAGGAGGAAAAACACCTACCAGTATTTCGTTGTCATCAACGGAAAAGAAAGGCAGGTTTGCAGATCTTTTTATCTGACAACGTTCGACATAACCGAGAGGAGAGTGCACTACGCTCACGAGCAGAAGAATACCTGCGGAACGCCCACGCCTCCAAGGAAGAAGATCGCCAAAAACAAAACATCAGAGGAAGACATGGACTTCATACGTAACCACATTAACTCCTTTCCAAAGATCGAGTCCCACTATCGAAGGGCTGAGACTTCCAAACAATATTTGGAGTCTAACTTGAACATGGCTCGGATGTATAGCTTATATTGTGAAAAGTGCGAAGATGAGGGCCGCAAGAGTGCCTCAGAAACTGTATACAGGAAAGTGTTCAATACGGAATTTAACTTGTCGTTCCACACACCAAAAAATGACCGGTGTGATTTGTGCGAAGAATTTGATGTTGCACGCAGGAATGGAACTACGGTATCTGACGAAAAACGAGCTATTTTTGAAAATCATAAAAGGTCAAAAGCAGAAACCAAAGTAGAAAGAGATATGGATAGATTGCTTACCAAGCCAGTCCTCTGTTTTGATCTGGAAAATGTATTTGCATTGCCAAGAGGGAACGCATCTTGTTTCTTTTACAAAAGAAAGATCAATACTTATAACTTGACTGCTGTGCTGCATTACAAGGACAGTGCTGAACCAGATCCAAGTAAACAGACGAAAAAGGAGATCTATTGTGCTCTCTGGTCTGAGTTGATTGGAGGGCGGACCGGAAATGACATTGCAAGTGCAGTGGCGGCTATATTGTCAAAAGTCTTTTCAGGGCATCCAAATATCAAAGAGCTTATAACGTGGTCTGACTCCTGTGTCCCGCAAAATAGGAACAGTATCATGAGCTACCAAATGCAGGATACTTTGAAAAAGCTCCCCCATGTTCAGTCCATTACAATGAAGTTTTGCGAGCCAGGACACTCATCGATCCAAGAAGTGGACGCTGTCCATAGTGCCATCGAACATTACTTTGCTAAATTGGAAATTCATTCACCTCTGACCCTCACTCGACTTATGATTAAAGCTAGGAAAAAGGAACCGTACATTGTGATCCAAATGAAAAGTTCTGACTTCTTAGATTTTCAGAGCTGCTCCAAAGAATACAAAGGATATTCGAAAGTTCCCTTCACAAAAGTCAAGGAACTGAGATTTTTTTCAACTGAGCACAAAAGAGTGTATTACAAGGAGAATTTTGGCTCTGCCTCACATGAACTGGTGAAGATTGCACCCGAGGCTGCAGTAGTTAAAAAAGGAAGGGGAGTCTCCAAAGTTACTGTGATTGAGGAGTTACTTGAGCCAGGCCCACTCCCTAGGCTCTCTTCCTTGCCTGAGGAAAAGATCAAGGACGTGAAAAGCCTCCTAAAGTTCATGCCGCTGGAGGACCAAGCATACTACAAAGCATTTTTCGATAAAACATAAAAAAGTAGGTCCAGTTTCGTTGGAACGATGTTTCTTTGTACCCGAAGTAGTGCTGAGTTTTTCTTATGCTTTTATATTCGAAATTGATTAAAATTTAAAGCTTGCAAAACTGAGTTCCTAAGAGATAAGACATTTACGCTGCTAGTTTTCAGAGCAAAATTGTCGTATTGGTTTTCCGTAAAAAGAAAGTTCCGCGAGCGTTTTGTCGTATCTATTTTTCAACAAGCAATATCTCAATATCCAGGTGCTCCAGGTGAACGAAATTTCAACCAGGTTGTAGCCCTTGAGTGCGACTACAGTCGAGATAAAAAAAATCCCGGTTTCGTCATTAAATAAAAAAGATATCGCGTTTCAAACTTCAATCGCGTTTTTCTTGAAACTCGTCTCGAGTCAGATACGACAATCATCCTCCCAGCCGACGAAGTATTGCTTGGTGTTGGCACATTCAAAAAGCTGTAAAGTAAAGTTGTGTGTAAAAAGGATGGGTACTTTAATTTGTAAAATTGGTTTAGGAGGGACATTAAGAAAAGAACTGGTTCTGAAATGCCTTTGAAAAGTATTGCTTGGTGTTGGAGCATTCAAAAAAGCAGTATAGCAAAGTTGTGGGTCAAAAGGATGGGTACTTCAACTTGTAAAATGGGTTTAGGATGGACATTAAGAAAATAACTTGTTCTGAAAAGATATAATAAAGCCTTAAAAAGTATTAAAAATGGGAGCTCAGGGGCCTTTGGGACGCCGGGAGACCTTTGAGGACCGGGGGCTTCCTTCGGGGTTGGGGTAGGGGGATCGGAGCCCTTTGGGGTTGGGGTAGAGGACCTCACGACACTGTTCAAATAGAACTTGTGTATTATAATGACCACAAAGTTTCACTCTCAAATACTCTTCTTAAACCTCTTCTAAAATCATCTTTTGAAATATCTCTAACTGTTTTACTAATATAACTCCCTAAAATGTGTAAAACGGTTTCGCTCAAAGAACTCATAAACGTAATTTCAGCGTGTTCCTTTTGTTTTTGGCATCCCTGCGCTGTCACATTTCAAATTACTAGGAAACCCTTTCCCGCGTTAATCTCTTCATCTCTAAAATCAAAACATTCGCCCGGAAACAATACTCCTGGAAGAATTCCAAAGACATTAATAAACATTCGCCCGGAAACAATTCTCCTTGGAAATACGTCAAAGACATTAATAGACTTCGCCTGGAAACAATTTCTCGGAAACGTGTTCTCCCTGGGGATTCCATGCCCATATATGGTGCCCCCGTCGAGACTGACAGCACAGGTGTTCTCCCTAGGGACTCTATGCCCATATATGGTGCCCCGTCAGCATTAAACTAAATTGTAGGTGGCAGCAGGGGTGCCCGTCACGAGTCAATGAGGCCTTTGTACTTATTAGACACGATAACTTTACTGTTAGCCTGAATGCCTTTTGAACGCCTTTTGCGTTCAATGAAACTAATGAGCTTAGAAGAAAATGTATCAGTTGAGTTTTTGAAAATATCGTGCGTTATTAATTTATTATGCTTTATTGACTGAATAATACAGTATAGTATTATCACATTGCATTATTATGAAACTCTATGCGGTAATACATTTGTTTATGTGCTTCTGAAAAATCACATTGAAGAAGCCAAAAATACTTTCATTTTTCACGTGACTTTGATAATGCTTATAATTTGGCGAAGGAACTAACTATGTGATCTGCACCCGAGCAAAATATTTTACGCAAAAGAAACAGAGCTTAAGATAAACAAGAATTCTATTAAGCAAAACTTTATTCATAATGAAAAGCCATAAGGTACTTAAAACCCGATAATACTTTCTAACAAACCGTCCTCGATGCATAAAAAGGGAAATTAGCGGTCCACTTTAGTTTTTAGTCACCGAAAGTCACAAAATCCGGACACAGTTCGGAAGAGGAAGAACAAAAGGAAACTATCACATTGGGTGAGCCATTAGCAATTGTAGCCAGGTATCTTCAGCCCAGGTTTTTCTATGTACGCCCGCCTAGCATTGTCTAGGAATCGAGCCTTCCGTTCCAGGAGAGACATTTGTCGATCATCAGTTTTTTTTATGGAAGTCAGATGGGAATACAGTTGTTGTAGGTCCAGAAGCCTTAAAAAGAGAAATCCAGATTCACAACAGTCCAAACCAAAGAAAACGAAACATCAAGAATAATAAACAATTAAAATATCACATCTCTTGCCGATACAAACGATTAATGCTGACTATTAATTTGCTTATAAAATATAAATCCAAACTAGCAGGAAATTGAGTTTTCAAGGCTACTAGGTCAAAAAGTTCAAAAAGGGAAAAGAAAGAATACCAACCTAAATTTTAGGGCGTAGAAGAGAATTTTACTCGGGGAAGGAGCAGAAAGTTAGATATTTTCATGAGGAAGCTGGAAAGACAACAAAAGGAATAATTGCTATATTCCTTCATTTGCAAAAAAATATTTTGATTTTTTACACATCTTATAAGCTTTTGATCTTTGGTCAAGATTTTATGGTAGTGGTGAGAACTTCTCACCTGTACTCCAGATAATATTATTCTAATAGATCTTAAAACCAAAATCGGACATATCAAATAAACTTAGACACACGAAAAATTGCAATTCTTGAAACTCAACAACACTTTAAAACAGTACAATATAGCAAATCCACCAAAATTTACATACGATTAACTCTTTGCATCTTAAAAAATTCATTGTTTCGAAAAGCAAATAGCGATAGCATAACAAACAATAATACTTGTAAAAAAACATAAATAATCATTAAACATGAGGAAAACGTAAATCATAATATATTTTCAGAGGGAGGGGATACTTCAAGACAAGTGCCGGAGATTATATGGTAAATATAAGAAATTACAAGAATACTTTGATTGATTTGTTAATTATTTTACAAGAAAATAGCGAAAATGTAGCAAAACTAAGTCCTTGCTAAGGGAACACAGGTGCGTACGAGCCCCGTCAGTACGTTTGCGTTCCATATTAAAAGTAATATTTTTAATCCTTACACAGGACTAAGATCTCCTACTTTTGCCGTAATACCTAGGATTCTTAAAAAACGATGCACAATGGGTCTACCTGAACCCCCTGAAAAGTACATCGTCATGATACGTTTTATAATCCCCCAAATTGCCAAATAAAAACATTTATCTTGAAGCTTCTCTCTATTCCTTCAGTGTAAAAAATCCAAGATCAGTCATCACTCTGCATGACGACTTCAACTTCCGAAATAAAATTTGAATTCGCAGTGAAGTTTCGGATCAGGAGGTATAATACTGGTATGATCGCTTTACCTCCAATGGACTTGAACATATTTTAAAATTTGACACCTAATTCGGCTAGATTTAATCTTCATCTCGACTTGATCTCTTCCTAACAGGTCATCCTGACTCATTCGATTTGATTGCTAATACTTTTGCAAGCGACCGTATGTCTCTTACAACCAGGAAAACCCCTCGTATTCCACCACTGATCGAACATGAGTGGGTTATTCAACAGTACCACAAATGGGGATTGGGACGGACTCTGGAGTAGCCTCCGCTTGGTTATCAGGATTAGAGAGCATTCCCCAATGATGGTTTTTACAGGGCGGCGGAGGCATACTGGCAAATTATACCAAATTTTAAAGAAGGATATATATAATCTAAGCATATACAGACATCAAGCAAAGACAGACCTTAGTTCAGCATCAACTACCCTATAAAAACAAAACAAAAAGAACAAAGCACAGGGATTTGTCTAAAGTGAAGAAGATCAAGCACAGTTCACGGTAACAAGAAATGCCACCGTTTGTGCTATTCGCAAACACTGATTTAAAATACAAGAAGAATTTCGTTATTTAACTCCAAAATGCCTACGCAACGAGTTGGTGAAGGTTTGTCAAGGATAAGACGGAGCCGTCAAAAGGAGCATCTATTCTTTTTCTTCGGCCTGAGGGGATTACCATCCTGGATTCTCAAGCATTGATCACAGTATTCACGAGGGCCTTTGCCGAGCTTTCATTTCTTGATGATGATTACGTGCCACCTTTTAACATGTCAACTACTGCGCTAAAAATCAAGCGGGTTGTACAGAGCCTTGATTGTACAGAACCAGATCTTCTAGATTAGATATATGTTGTCAGCGAGGTACTGCGGCACCAAATTAGTCCAATTATTCGTCCCTCTTCATCTGAAAAGAATCAACCAGACTAGTATAACTCTTCCAACTCTATTTTTGTCCCATAACTTTCCAAGGTTGTGGAAACCAACAAAAATCCTCGCTATTCGTAAGCCAGTTAACATAGGTCCGTAACCCTTCTCCCATGTGCAGCTAAGACACACGAGTGCTTAACGCTTTTGATTTAGTCGAGTCAAATAGCATCATTAGCGACATACAGCATGAATTTCGCAAGAAACACTTGTCACTAGATTGCATAAATGCCTAATATCGGAAGTGGGTCGAGCTTCTGGCAGAGCAATGCGTCAGAATACTGTTTTTCATCATAGCAAAATCTTACGATAAATCCCCACGAACTGAATATCGGGTCATTTGCTAAAGGTTCTCCCTAGAGTCTTCTAAGCAGGCACAGACCACCTTTTGTTCTTGACCACGCTATTCTCGTATATATCAACGATATAGGAATACTCTTGTGAATCCGAGCACCATTTTGCTGACGATATCACAAGCCCAGCAGGTTTCCATAAACATGAAGACCCGGTCCATGTTCCCTCCGTTTAAATCAATATGGAGCACATTTTATCGTCTTTATACTTACGCGACCTCAAGACCCAGATTCCCTTCCCCGACAGACAATGCCAAAACAGACTTGGTCCAGCTCAAAACTAGCAGGTTGTCCATGTACACAACATAAGACACATCAGATAAATTATAAAAATACGAAGGCTTGATTCCTGATAACGCATTTTGAATGCAAGCATTACATAGATAAGGTGATAGCACTTTATCCTGTCGGACTCCAGATTGAACTGGTATATTACCGTAGAACCCTGTACCAGATTTCAAAAGAAGAAATGAACTATTATTGCAAAATTTAAGTATATGTATGACATAAAGGTTCACTCCAAACTCTGACAAAGAGTGCCATACTTGTGCATGGTAAATACCGTCGGAAGCTTAAGACAAATCTAAAGCGCAAATATGTAATTTATAACCTTTAGACTGAGCATCATAAAGAACTGAAGCTTAAACCTTATGCGCATGTTGGCACCCAATAGGAGGTTCAAACCCAAATCGGTTTAAGTCTTTCGCAGTTCGTTCAATAATATATGGGAGCAGAACATATTCAAAAATCATACTAATATTGCAAGCAACAGTGATGGCCTATACGAACTGCAATCGAAAGGGCCTCTTCCACGTTTAAGAATAGAAGTTACCGTTCCGCAAAGGATGGAATCAGGCCCCATTGACAAACATAAATAGAACTGAAAAAGTAACTGGAGCTGAGCGATTAGTGCCGGACAATCACAACGTAAATCATGAGCGTTAATCCCAACAAGATCACTGGATTTAGACTTAAGTTTAAGCATACACTTAACAGTACTTTTAGTTGATACAGAAATAACATGACGTTGCAAAACTTTAGGTGGCAAAAATTTAGAAAGTAAGCACTGAAAATGATAATGAACGCTGTACTCAATCTTACAAAAAATATTTTTATAATGCCTAAGCCAAGAGGAATCTGGGATAACATCACTGGTCCCTAATAAATCAAACTCAGACGCATTAATGACTTCCTTCCATAGTACTGCACTTTTAGGGAGCTCAGCATCATTATAACGAACCAAGCGAAGATACGGTTTAAACTCTGCTTTTGTCTTACTTTTTATATCAAACACTTGGCCTCGCAAGGGCCACTCACACGCAATCCACATGCAAAGCCAGAGTTTAGTACGATTTTTGGCAGCTTTAAGACCGAGGTCTTCTTTCCAAATCGGACTTCAAGTTATAAGTTTAACCAAGACAAAGGGGACAAAGCTTGTTTCATGACAAAGGTTGTTTCATGCACTAAACTAAGCGAAGGTAATAAACATTAAGCTGCTTCTGGCTTGGGGCGAAAAAAGACTCGTGCCCAGTAGATTAAAAGAGATCTTGACGCAGGACAACAGAGCTGTTAGAGTAAAAATATATAAAGGCCAATTGGATTTGCTCCACTATCGTTTCATACACTTCCAGGAACCTTTTCAGGCCTTCTACTTTTTTTGGTTGTGGTAAATGGGTTGGCAAATGATGAGTCGGATTGCTTGTAGTTCTTTGATGATTTTTTAGTGCTGAAACTGGGTGAAAAGAACGTTTCAAGAGAGGCAGTTACAAACAAGGTGGGTTAGTCATGGCAAGCAGAGGAGGACAGAATGGTCGTCGAACGAAAAATCATTCGTATTGACTTTTTGTTTTCTAAGGGATAACTCATCTCTTGCTCAAAGAATGTTTCAGGACACAACACCACAAACATCAAATTTCTAGGAGTATTTCTCATGGAGGACCTGAGGTGGAAAAAATTGACACAGGAGATGATTAAATGGACAAACTTGGGTATACTATCTTTAAAACTCTTTGTTCGTCATTGTTTTCCATCTCCCCGCCCCTTATGTATTTTATTTACGTTTATCCCACCGGTGGTAGAATACTCCTTTTCCTCTTTGGACTTATGGCCTGACTTCAGATCAGAACGACCCCTGGAAAGGATCCAATACGAGCTCTTCTGGTAGTTTCTAAATCCTCCAAAGTCCCTTATTTCTGTCTTTCAAAACAATTCTCCCTTAAAACTCTTTCGGCACGCCGAGGTGAATAATTGTTGTGAGTTTGACTTCAGTATTTTGGTAAATCCACTGCTTTGTGAAATACTCCCCCCTGAACATCTCCCTTCATGCCAATTACTCCCGCTACAAGTAGCTGAACTGGTACCTAAAATTCGGCCGGTAACGCCATGACATATTCGTTATGCATTGTTTTATTCCCTCGTTCGTCAAGGCTTTTAATGCTACACTCCCTCAAAAAACATAAAACAAATTACAAATTGACAACCAAAAAGGAATAATAAACTAAAACATATAATATATATATATATATATATATATATATATATATATATATATATATATATATATACATATATATACATATATATATATATATATATATATATATATATATATATATATATATATATATATATATATATATATATATATATATATATATATATATATATATATATATATATATATATATATATATATATATACTACTGCTACTACTACTACTACTAACAACTCACCGCAGCACCAAGCCGCCTGAGGCCAAGACAGCTACGCACTCTCCTCCTCCACTCCAATCTATTCGAAGCCTCCCTCTTTACACCCGCCCACGAGGTTCCCATTTCCTTTAAATCTTTCTTTATGACGTCCTCCCACCCCAAACAGGGTCGAACTGCTTTCCGTTTAGCCCTAGACGGTTGGCCGAAAAGAACAATCTTTAGGTACTTCCCCTTTTTCAAAAATTATATTCTTACCTTCAGTAAATTATTTCTAACCTCAGAGCCACCATATTTAAGAAACTCATTTACCACCCTATCAGCACCTGGAGCCTTGTTTCAGCGACTAACGGATAGATTAACTCAGCACTCTAGTTCAATTAATAATACACTTAAAAAGCGGAAAAAAACAGAAATTTTTGACTCTGCCCTTGCAGAGCACATTTTTGAAAAACCAGACCATACTATTTTGTTTAATCAAGCTAGTCTTATTTCGCATGACAAAGGTATTGTCCAGCACTACAGAGAAGCTGTTGAAATTTATAAATACCAACATTTAGGTCTAGCTTTAAACAGAGATTGCGGTGATTTAAGAATAAACGAGTCATATTTCGGTTTTCTCAAAAGAGAAGCCGATACTCTAGTAATCCCTGAAATAAACCATGAACCACTTTCCCAGTCATCTAATCAAACACGTGAACAACCCCTTAGGGCTCAAAGGGTGTCTGCAAGAAATGGATTAATTAAAATCCGAAATCAAATTACATAGTTCTCCAACTTATTTAATTGCTGGTTCGTTTTGTTTTTCGAGTGAATGAATTGTTTCCTTCTCTTTGTCAGTTGTTCGCTAGGATCTGTCGATGGCAGTTCATATTTTTTTTGGATTTTGTGCAAATCGCGGATATTGGCGAATAACTCGCTTTTATGGTTGTTTGGTAGTTGGTTTTAATTCTTTAAATTTTCGGCTTTTATTGATACATCGTTTCGTTTCGCGCTGAAGAAGAGAGGCGTTTGTCCTCTCGAAATATTCGCTTTGTTTTTTCAGTATTTTCATTTGGTCTATAAAAACCCCATTTTTGCTCGTTTTTCTTTCTTTATATGATGTCAGGACAATGTGGTTTAAGAAATTATCTTTTTTATAACACTATTTTGGCTGCATCACCGATTGGGAATAGTTTTAGCAACGTTGGCTTAGTTAAACAAGCCATTATGCTCATATTTTAAATTTTATTCATGGAAAAATATACAATTTTTGACGAGAGAAACTATTTTCAAATGATGATCAAACCTGAGATAAACCCATTCTACTGCAAAATTCCTATACGCTAGTAAAACTTCTGATCTCTCCTCTACAACGTATTTCATGAGTTTGTCTCTTCCTTTTCTTTCGCAATTTCCAACAGAAACAATCCATTTACACATTTACATCTATCTATCTATTTAAAATTTAAGCATCTATCTATTGCATACAAGTAGCTTAAACAAGATGTTTGTTCAAAATGTAAGCTCAAAGTCCTGTTATTCCCTTTAAATGCGTAAAAAACGTCTTTAGACTAAAACCATCTTTGTGCACATCGCGTCCTTACAATCACAAAATAGGATGTAGAGAATGCAGATGTAAAATTCCTGATGTAGAAAGATAGGGAGAAGTCAAGACATGAAAAGGCGAATTTTTCAGCCAATCATTTCAATTTTCCCATTAGAAGGTCCTTTGGGACCTATTTCGAAGGGATTAAAAAAAAATACTGTCGTATCAAAGACGGGTTCAAGCCTTGGAGAGGGAGAGCGGGATAATGTGTCCTTAGAGGGGGAGAGGTCGCAAACCAAGTAACATCCATACTGACGCCAAAATGGAAGCACGGCTCTGCTATGTAGTTTCAATCTCTCTGAGCAGCCAAATGTTACTGAGAATCAAAAATTTCAGACCTCTCAGACGCCAGGTGAAGCCGAAAACACCTGGTCCTGCTCTATGTACAAGTACGAAGTTATAATTAATAAAAAGAGCTTCAAGTTTCTGCTGATACACATTATTATCCAGAATTGATACTACCTTTATTTCCGTGAATCAAATTCTTTCTGTATATTTTTCTTTTGTTTTATTACTCCACCTTTCCTTTTGTTTTTTTTTCAATTTTTATTTTCGGGGGGGGGGGGGTGGGTGGGGGTTACAAATAAAACAAAACAAAAAACAACGAAAATTTGTTTATATGCATTTTTGTTAAGTTTTTACGACTCAGACACAAATTTTTGGGGGCGGGGGTCAAGCCCAGTCACCCTCCCTAGATACGGCCTGACTTCTTCTATAGTGTCCAATACTATTTATTCGCTCTTCGGGAAAATTATTCATTTTTATATTCACTAACAGAAAGTGTAAGTAATGTATGTAAAATTGAATAATTGATGAATATAACAGGGTAGCTTACCCTCTGGCTGCATTCGGTCTTGGATCTTCAAATGTGGTGTTTTTGCTGACATGGTCAACAAAGTATCGGACACCATCTTCAGTTAACCTCATCTCCCAGCCATCCGGAAGAGCTTCTTCTTGAATTTGCCCTTGAGTTCGAGGATCTTCCCACTGTGTTGTCCGATTTTTGTGATTGACAAAGTAGACACGTCCATTAGTTTCTGTTCTCTTTTCCCAACCTTCCGGAAGAGGATCTTCGTCTTCAGCTGCTCCACTCCCCTAAAGAAATAGATTATATGAGGATGAAACAAGGCAAAGGCACAAGCTGCTGTATTTGAACACGAATACAAAAAAATAGAGTGGGTATGTAAGATACTACTGTTTTTATATCGAGTTTTATGAGTGAAATGATGGTAAGCTCATTTCTCTTACTACACATTACATCTTACATCACATTATTCTTATCTAATTAGCTCTCTGTCATTATTATTAAAACATTAAGAAACCTATTCTTAAGCTAATCTTACATTATCTTCCTTCGTTTTCAAACTAGGAAAAATGTGGCAATTTTCTTTATTTACACAAGTCGTTTTTTTCTACCATTTTTACCAATATTTTGTAGTCTGTTTGGAATAGATATTGTATCCAGTGACAGTTCTTGACCTGAGCAGGGGGGCTGCTGCCCCTTCCCCGTTTTTCTGACATTAAATTCCTTTTATTTTATATTTTTACACTTCTATTAAGGTACCTTGCCCCCCACCATATTGTGAGGCCTAAAACCACCGATGATTGTATCATCAAAAATAAGATTTCGTTACATTTTTCAACATTAAAAAAGATATTGATATCTTTTATCTAGATATTGATATACACACCCTAGACAAAGGAACAACTGCTTCTGATAATGACGATTTTAATATTCTACATAAGTAAGCCGAAAAGAGTTTTTAGCAGTAGATGCATTGATCATGTTCATTTTCAACTTTCTGTATCTACGGAAAAAAGTGCTGGGTGTTTTTCTGTCAACACTGCTGGTCAGCAAGTCTGTCCTGGCGAGATATTAGAAATTTACAGAAGCATTAAAAAAAAATGCAAGTTTCGTATATCTTAGCGGATTTGGAAAACAAAATTCGAAGAACATTAATCTACCCTTAATTTAATTTTTGGTTAAACTTGAAAAAAGAAAAAATGTCGTAAAGAAGCAGCATTTTAGTGACAAGGATCAAAACTGTAATAGTCAGAGAAAATTATAGTGCATTTTTGTAAAAAAAATTATATTTTACGGCCAATTGCTTTAAAGTATGGTATTGTGGAATAAACAGTCTGTTTTTTCTCTTTTATTTGTCCATAATAGTGCTTTCTCGCTTTATCTAAATAATAGTACTTTCTCGCTTTATCAACAAGTATGTGTCCAATAAGAGAGTCATGCATACTCCTGCCATTTACCCGTGCCCCAACCAATTAAACACTTGCCTCTCAATTACTTGGACTATCTGTCTTGGCTTCTTGGCTTTTACCCGGCTCAATGGTAACCGAAACTCTAGAAAACGGTATTTTGATACAAATAGATACATCAAAAGAATTGGATTTTAATGCTGATTTCAAATATATAAGTTTCATCAAGTTTAATTCTACCAATCAAAAGTTCAGCACTTGGCGATGCTCTTCTATCAACAAGAGTCGAAATCCTGCACAGACAGTCTCAAGCCTATTGTCCTCCTGATTATCCTCCTATAGTAAAAATCGATGCTTGGTGGTGCACGTGCTATGTAGCAGCACGCCCCAAAATTTTTTTTTTAGCATTTAGTAAAAATAGATGCGATCTAGTAAATTTTTCTTCTCCGACTTAGTAAATTCTTCCAGGTCAGGGTGGCAACCCTGATTCCAGTAATTGAAATCTCAAGACATAATATCATAGGCAGCACGATGGTAAAGAGCGCTGCCTAAGTAAAGAGCGATGTGGGCCCAATATATTGTTTTGTTTTTTAGACCAGGGCCTTTCTTATAGAGAAATGTAAATAGAACTTCAAAAAGAACTCGAGGAGGGCAACCAGGTCCCCCTCCATCACGTAAATCCCTCCCCCAAAAATATACAATCAAAATTTTTAGACAGCCAACTCGTTCAGCGTAGTTTAAAGGTCCGGAAATTATGACTTTGAGAATGACAGGCAAGCAGGGGGAGAAAGGAAGATCTCTAGGCCACAACCGAAATGTTTATTGTACCTTCCCAGAGGCAGTTTTAATTAGAATAATCGAGATAGAAGTATCCAAACTACGATCCTGGACATTCTTGAACTAAGATCCTGTATTTTTAATGGTTGTAATTATTATAATTTAATCATTAAGGACCACAACCTAAATAACCCGTGAATAATCATGATTCGGAATGTGATTCGGAAGCAAATTGAGATAAATGTTTAAAACCTTAGGGCTAACAAATAATTACGAACCTTCCTAATAATAATCGTAGCTAATTCGAAGATGCTAGAATATGTCGAACAATGGGACGCAAGACCAGTGTGGCCATCCCATGGTAATTTTAATCAGTTTTAGCAAGTAGTTTCTCCTGTATAAGTTTTTTTCTCCTTTTAGAGATTTTCCTTTCTTGAGTCAAACTTTTTTCTTGTTAAATTTTAATATCGACAAGTAATTTCAGATTTTATATAACATATGCAATCACTTAAAAAGTTGCCGAGTTGCCCTAACCCGATTATTTATTGTTTAGTACCAGGAGACCGATCTTCGTTCGGCGGAAGGAAAGACAGTTTTTTAATCTCTTTCAAAAACAATTTTAAATTCATTTTATTAACCTTTTTGTATATTAATACCAAAAAACTATTCTATACTAATACTTACTTAGTGGGTTTTGATTTAGTATAACCGCACTACAATCTCAAAGATATGTAATACTTAACACTTAATCATTGAGAAGAATACCTTAAACAACCCGTGAATGATCAGTAGTCAAAATAGACGTATATATTTTCAAAGCTGGGAGGGGGAGTGTTGGAGAAAGGACCCTATCTGAGGCCCTCCGTTCATGCATATTGAAAATCCTTGTACGATTCATTTCAGCAAGACGTGAGATGCCTAAAATTGAGCAAGCCCAGAAATCTTTATACTCCGTTTTGTGTTTATTCGTTTGCATTGCGTTTTCACGTTTCACACAGATTAAACACCACTTGTGAAAACTGTGCTTCGTATTCTGATTTTGGATTTTCGTAACACAAACTTCAGGATTATTAATGATTAATATGAAAGCATTAAGGATTATCCCCTAATTATTTTTTAATCGCCACTTGGTCAGCACATGTTTAAATCTGTAGAGCAAGAGCATGGGCGTAGGAGGCATATTGTCTAGGGGGGGGCAGTCGATAGTGCGATGAAGTTTTATCAACTGCTTTTTCCAAACCATCTGCTTTTTCATAGCCATATCTAATGTAAATTTGAAGGTCTAGGGGAGGGGGCAGCTGCCCTCCTGCCCTCCTCCCTACGCCCATGAGCAAGAGGGAGGGGTTATTAAAAGGAATACAGACCCCCAACAACTCCGGTCCTTTTTTTCTGAAAATAAATTAGGGGAGAGGGAAGATGAACGGGATCAAGACTTCTCTTTTGGCCCTTTAATCGGATTATGGCCCTACATTATGGCCTTACACGAATATAATTTATGGAGGAGGAGCTTACGTAGCTCTGTTGGCCTCAGGCGGCTTGGTGCCGCGGTGAGTTGTTAGCAGTAGTTAGTAGTAGTATAACTATAATTCCAATTAAGTGTCGGTACTGTTTCTGTTTTTCAGAAAAACAAAAAAGGACGATACAGACGAAAAAAAAAGAGAAAAACAGAACTGATTCAGAAACAGGTCCGTCAAAAACAGGTAGCCTGTTTCTCCTTTCTGATCTGAATTTCGGAAGAACAGAAACAGAAACCGGTTAGACAAAACAGAAACAAAGGTAAAAACAGAAACAGTGCCGATGCTTACTTCCAACGTGGTGCAAAATTTCCACCTTTCTACAATGCTCAAAAATAGATTTAAAATTGAGGTGGGAGGGTGGAGGTGCATGAACATCTCTAGGGCGTTACCGGGTTGACACCCCCCACCCCCACCCCCAAAAAAAGTCTGATGAAAAAAAAAATCCTGGATAAGGCCATGGGGAGGGAGGGGGTATAAGGTCTTTCTCGAAAATCATGGGTTTTGATAAGGTTTTACATGCCAAACAAGAAAGAAAATGGAAGAAGGGAATAGAGGGGACGAAAGCCCCTCCATTATAGAGACTGAAGGTCTTCGTAAGACTGTGGTTTCAACAAGGTCTAAAATCTTCACCTATGTGTTAAATAATAAAAATCTTAGGTGGAAGAGCGGTAGGAAGGGGTCCGAACGGTAGTCGGAGAATACATGGGCCTCTATCAAAACCCTTAGCTATATAAATTAAAATTCTTGAACAAAAATTGAAGTCAGGGGACACAGAAGTAGGGTGCCTCGTCTGGATTCTGGACCTTTACGTTCCTTCCTGTGCTATTCTGAACCTTTACGTTCCTTCCGGTGCTATTCTAGACCTTTACGTTCCTTACTGTGCTATTCTGGACCTTTACGTTCCTTCCGGTGCTATTCTAGACCTCTTTGATTGACATTTGCAAAAAAGGATTAAAGTGATTAGCAATTACGAGCGGGGATTCCCCGCTGTTTTATTTTAAATCGAAAACTAGAGATTGTCAAATTGCGTATTTAGGAATTGTTTCGATTGAAATTTTTACAAAAAGGGATAAGGAATTAGCAAATTGGACACTATGAACGATATTAATTAATGTTTTGAACAATAGGAGTGTGATTGATTCTAATTAGTGATTGGATAATTTTTTAACATGAAATCTCTGAATAAAATATTTTTTCCCATGTTATTTGCTTGCGTGTATAGGAATTCCCATGTTATTTGCTTGCGTGTATAGGAATTCCCATGTTATTTGCTTGCGTGTATAGGAATTCCCATGTTATTTGCTTGCATGTATAGGAATTCCCATGCTATTTGCGTGCGTGTATAGGAATTCCCATGTTATTTGCTTTCAAGTTTAGGAATTCCATTGTTATTTGTTTGGGTGTATAGGATTTACCATGTTATTTTCGTGCGTGGATATGAAATACATTGTTATTTTCATGCGTTTATAGGAATTCCCATTATATTTGCATGCGATTATAGGACTTCACATATTATTTACTTGCGTACTAAAGCAATGCAGGAAAAAAAGGTACTGTTCTAATATCTGGGGAACATGCGAGAAGTGAAGTTTGGTTAATGCTAGTGAAATAAAACAAAATAGGATAAAAATATAATAGTTTAGAAACAAATTTTGGCTGTAGCCTATATTTGCACATTAGGAGGGTGGGGGTAAAGCATAGCACATAATAAATACTTAACTTAAACTAACCTAGGTACCTTTTTTCCTCCTAAACCCCTAAAAAATAAAGTTTGAATATAGTTCCTGGTATGAGAAACCCCTTGTTTATAGACCATAAGATAGGAAATTACTGGGTAATGTTATCTGTTCTTGGCTTTTCTCAAGTTGCATTCTTGCATGTTGCCCAGATATTAGAACAGTACCAAAAAAAATTAGAGGAACAAAACGGGAATTATATTAAGAACAAAATTAGAGAGTCATCGCTTCTCGGAATGACAAATGTTGATTAAATAAAGCAAAACTATTAGATCATTATCGGTCATTGTTATTTTGTAATATATATTATTGTATTATGAATCATATGTAATATATTATTGTATTGTTTGTACTTGCCATTCTACACTGTTTATTCTAATTCAGCATTAGTCCACATAATTTTGGGGTGCCATTTATGTGAGGGGGAGCAGTTGCCTCAGTTAGACTTTGAAAAATACCTTCTTATTTCTATTTTGCTACTTTTTATTTTATCATGGCTAACTGGTTATTTTTGCCCCATTTACATTTTGAGGATTGGAATCACTGACATAATTACTAGATACAGATAATCTGCACAAATGGGTTATATTTTGTTTAGTGATGAGCCTGAATAAAAGACTCTTGCTTAGTTACTTAATAATAAATAAATTATAATGGTTATTAGACTTTGAAGTTGATACCAAGAGCCTCTGCTTTACTCCTCCCCCCCTAATATGGAAATATATAGCCTAAGTCAGCTTCAATCATTAGTCAGCTACATATGACCTATTTTTCTCCTTAGCCAGTTATTTAAAGAAGCAAATTTTTGAGCATAGGGTTACTAGGTTTCTATGGGCTGTTCTGAGTCTTCTAGCCCCTTCATGGCTCAAAATTAATTGTCCCTGTAAAGTGATTATTTAATTATAAAAGAGCCTGAAAAATACTTAGTATGGTGAATTGTGCTGAAACGCTAAATTTTGTTGAAAACTGCTGTATAGGCTATATACAAAAAATATGGTGTTGATTTGATTTATACTTTAGGGTATATTTTTCACCATTATGGAGGGAGGGAGGGGGGAGTCTTTATAAATTTAGCTTTATATGGATTTGCAATGGAGTTCTGACTATACGTGTGTCTTATTTTTTAGGCCAGACCATCTTAATATTAAATTAGGCTAATCAGAAAACTTTGAATATAGCTTTTAACTTAGAAGCTTAATTTTTTTATAATGCCCTTTGCCTATCACATTTAAAACAGTTCAAATGGGTGACTTTGATATTGATTGTTTTTTTTGTGCTCTTTTGGATTCTTAAAAAGATATCTTGTATTAAAAACAGGTACTATCAAGGTACTATCACTTAAATATAATAGCTCCCTCTGGGCCCCCCTCGTCTATACTCTCTTGGTCGGCTACTGGCGGGGCGTTATATAACAAAAATTTTTAACTTATTGGCACCCGGGCGTTAAAAAAAAATCGTGCTATTATGTTTTAAATATTATAGCTCACTCCTCCCCCCCCGCGGTTGATACACCCGGTGTAAATTAACGGCTCTGGGGTAGTTTCGAAAAAAAAATTGGGGCTCCCGGGTGTACATAAAAAATTTCGAGATATTATCATTTAAATGTAATACTTCCCTCCCCCACCTCTGGATACCACATTCATAGGATTCTGTCTCAGCTTTCATTAGAAAAATAAGTTACTTAATAATTAACTAGGTCACTATATGGTTCAAACAAACATGCAAAATAACGTTAAAAAACTATGTGTTCCTTGAAAAAAATTGAGGGTATGAGTAAGGGGGTACAAAGACAACAACAAAATGTCAAATTACTCAGATATACCCCAAATTATTTGCAAACTGAGTCATAGATTTGCCGTGGCATTCAATAAGTTCCAAACAATATAATTAACAGGGGGCACACACTGAAGCCGATTGAGGCCAGGAGCCCATGAGAAGTTGTAAAACACCCAAGGCAATGACCAAGTCCTACTTGAGGGCCTTGAGTCCATCAAAACATTTCAATGGTTTCCAAGGGAATTTGATACCATTTTCTTCTGTCTCTATTTTAAATGAAAAAAATAATTAACCTTTTGGCATCCCCGCTTTCAATAAAAAATGAGGTATTATCAATTAAAAATGATAGCCCTCTCTCCCCCCACCTATATTCAATAATTTACAATTTATTTTCTTATCATATTTTTTAGTTAACTTCCAGTCAAATCGTCAAGTATAAAGACTATTGAATAGATGTTAAACGATACTAATTTGTCACAATAGATGGTTTTTTTTTGGGACCAAGTTTTATAATAGAAATCCGTAAAGCAATCGAGTTAATAAATAACTCGTAAGAAACTGCATCTGATAGTAGCTGATCCAATTTCATAAAAACAATCCTGTTTTTGTCAACATAGTAATATCTGTGTATATTGCAATATTGGCAATTGCATCTGTCTCTTTTTATGCAAAGTAACAAGAGACGAAAATTAATGAACAAGAGAGTAGTGAAGAATTATGGCATGCAGAGTAATATTTGGCAGGGAAAGTTCACTGGTGATAAATCGCTAGGGGTGGCACCGTGATTGCGTGGTTTTTGCGGATTCGGGGACCCACATTTTTTTTCGGGGTGACCCATAGATTTTCGGGGAAATACCCGAAAATTCGGGGATAGTGCAAGCCCTGCTTGATTTCTAATCAGGAAAATCGAAATACTAAACCATACAAGAAGGAAAAGCTCCGAATTTGCGGTTGACGCAATAAAGAATTGCCGCAAAATTAATTTGAAATCGACCGAACGCCGCCGCCTCTGTCGGCGGCGGCGTGCCTGCAGCGCGCCGTTGGCATTACGACACTTCGGTGGCGCCATGCCTCTCGTTGGCGGCGTTTGGTCGATTCGCCGGCACGGCGTCGGGGTCTAGCTGGAACAAGTATCCTGAAATGGTATCTTGCATACCATCTAGCGCTTATATTTTCTGACACATCAGAGTAGTCACTTTCTGAACTTGAGGTCATATTTTTTTCACAAAATGTATTTTCACTAATATATATATAACAATCAACAGATTTTGTAAATTTGAATTTTCACAAATGAAAAACAGTGTCGGATTCGTAGGAAATAGTTTTCGCTAATATTATTCAGCTCCGAAGTTTATCGTTGTTTTATTATTGACTACACTGTTTTGAGAATTTACTCAAACTAAAAATTCTAATAGCAGCTAAACAAAAACTCGTAGGAAACCCGGATTTTCAGGTATGAATAGACCTAAAATAGATTAAGAGTGCTAAATATGTTTTCATTTTGATGTCCTTGGTACTTTAACACTTTGTCTACGGCATCTCTCAGTCTAAAAAGTATCATATTACTCAGTAATTTACTACCTACAGAGACCAGACTAATGCATCGATAATTACCACACTCACTTTTATCACCTTTCTTATAAAGTGGCTTAATTTAGGTTTTCCTAAAATCGTTAGGTACTTCCCCTTCTTCAAAAATTATATTCTTACCTTCAATAAATTATTTCTAACCTCAGGGCCACCATATTTAAGAAACTCATTTACCACCCTATCAGCACCTGGAGCCTTATTATTTCTTAATCCTTTCAGTACTGTCGCTAATTCTTCCTCACAAAGTAAATCTTCCTTCACATCCAAGGTATCACAAAATTTTTCATTTTCCTCTATATCTTTTCCTGCAACTCTATCTCGGTGAAGCAAATTCTCAAAATGTTCAGCCCATCTCTCTTTA
Source organism: Artemia sp. Qi Xiang Cuo (assembly GCF_049724085.1). Classification (NCBI taxonomy): domain Eukaryota; kingdom Metazoa; phylum Arthropoda; class Branchiopoda; order Anostraca; family Artemiidae; genus Artemia; species Artemia sp. Qi Xiang Cuo. Next base: position 11,645,079 of record NC_142794.1, on the reverse strand, counting down.
CTTTTTTCCTCATCGCTAATTGCGGCCCCGTTCCTATCTTTAACTGGGCCAAGTAGTAACTGGGCAAAATTCTCAGAATGTTTGGCCCATCTGTCTTTATTTTTTTCCTTATCGCTAATTGCGGCCCCATTCCTATCTTTAACTGGGCCAAGTCCGGATATATATATATATATATATATATATATATATATATATATATATATATATATATATATATATATATATATATATATATATATATATGTATATACATAAAGAAAGAAAAACGACCAAAAATGTGGGTTTTATAGGCCAAATGAAAATACTGAAAAAAAAACAAAGCGAATATTTCGAGAGGAAAAACGTCTCTCTTCTTCAGCGCGAAACGAAATAATACATCCAAGGAAAGTGCCGAAGAAAAAAAACAACAAAAAACACACGCAGAAAGTCAATGTGAAAAGAACCAAAAAACCAAAGAAAAAATCAAAAATTTAAAAGATGAATAAAATTCAATAAAAGCCAAAAAATTAAAAGCATTAAAACCAAATACCTAACAACCATAAAAGCGAGTTATTCGCCAATATCCGCGATTTGCACAAAATCCAAAAAAAATATCCAGGTCGTTTTTTTGTAGACTCACTTCACCACACTTTAGTTTTATTTTAGAATATAATTTTAGAATATCTGAAATTTTATAATTAGAATATAAAAAAAATTAGAATATAGAAATTTTAGAATATAATTTTAGAATACAGAAATTTTATAATTAGAATATAAAAAAAAAATTAGAATATAGAAATTTTAGAATATAGAAATTTTAAAATTAGAATATAAAAAAAATATATACAATTTTTTTTTTGTTTCCCTTCACATTGATGTTCTCACTAAAGTGAAAACAAAATTCATCCCTACTAATTAATCTTCTTTTTATTTTAATTTAATTTGGGCACGTGTTTGCATAATCTTATCACTGGAATCTAACTCGAAGCCCTGCAGTGTGTTTCTACAGCTGAGTTCAAATTCCAGGTGCCCTATTACTAAGCTGATATCAAACTCACTGAGCCACTACAGGACCTACTCACTTATAAATGCTTCAGCTTTAATATTCTACATAAGTAAGCCGAAAAGAGTTTTTAGCAGTAGATGCATAGATCATGTTCATTTTCAACTTTCTGTACCTACGGAAAAAAGTGCTGGGTGTCTTTCTATCAACACTGCTGGTCAGCAAGTCTGTCTTGGCGAGATATTAGAAATTTACACAAGCATTAAAGAAAAATGCAAGTTTCGCATATCTTAGCGGATTTGGAAAACGAAATTCGAAGAACATTAATCTAACCTTAATTTATTTTTTGGTTAAACTTGAAAAAAGAAAAAATGTCATAACGAAGCAGCATTTTAGTGACAAGGATCAAAACTGTAATAGTCAGAGAAAATTATAGTGCATTTTTGTAAAAAAAATTATATTTTACGGCCAATTGCTTTAAAGTATGGTATTGTGGAATAAACAGTCTGTTTTTTCTCTTTTATTTGTCCATAATAGTGCTTTCTCGCTTTATCTAAATAATAGTACTTTCTCGCTTTATCAACAAGTATGTGTCCAATAAGAGAGTCATGTATACTCCTGCCATTTACCCTTGCCCCAGCCAATTAAACATTTGCCTCTCAATTACTTGGACTATCTGTCTTGGCTTCTTGGCTTTTACCCGGCTCAATGGAGGCGCGGACCAAGGGGGGACCCGGTCTCTGGGGGGTCTTGAAATATAGCTGGAGACAATAAATTCAGGTGGAGGAGGTGGAAGGCCCCACTAATGTGCACTGGACAGGGCCCATCGACGTATGGATACGTCCTCCCAGTCACAAACCTTCTCCCAGCAATGGGAAAGTTGCAGGTGATGCAGGACGCCAGAAGGGCGCATTATCGGTAGTAGATATAGCCAGCCCCTGCTAGGGATGGAGACGTGTGGCTTACCACCGTCCTGATTTTAGCCAAGAAACCTTCTTTCTTATTAAAAATTACGAAGTACAAACGATCAAGAACGAGAACCGATACTACCGCATCCAGGGCAACCGACGAAGTTACCGCGTCCGGAGCAACCGACGAAGTTACCACGTCCGGGGCAGCCGACGATCTGACGACTGAGAATCTCGTGAATGGAGACCCTTTAACAACGTTGACAACTCTGATCCAGGCTATGCTTTCCCCTAAATTGATTTTATCTATTGGAGCCCTGAACGTTAGGACCCTTGCTAAACAAGACAAAATAGATCTCGTCCCAAATAAACAAAACCGATATAAATGGGATATTGTGGGACTTTCAGAAACATACCTCCCTACCACTGGCGAAGAAAGGATCGGCAACACATCACGATCATACAAGTCTACGCTCCTGACTGCAGCAAACCAGATGAAGAGTCTGACAATTTCTACCTTCACCTGCAAAGCCTATTTGACGCAGTTCCCAAAAAAGACCTTGTTGTTGTCATTGGCGACTTCAATGCTATTGCTGGTAACGCTTCTACTGGAAATGAAGATGTTATGGGTAAATTTGGCCTTGGACGACTCAACAAGAGGGGAGAATGCCTCATTGAATTCTGCAGAGACAGCGATCTAGCCATTACCAATACTCTCTTCAAACACAGAGAACGTCGTAAGGCGACATGGACCTCACCAGGTGGAAAAACCCGTAATCTTATTGATTACGAGCTCGTCTCTAGGCAGTGGGAATCGTCTGTGCTAGATACTGTCATCCTCGCAAGTGGAGATTTCGACAGCAACCATTCTCTGGTCATGTCTGCACTGAAGATACGTCTTAAGTTTTCCGCAAAACTTATTAAGAGACCCGCTCGTTTTAACACGCATCTTCTCAAAGACCCTCAAACCCGCCAGACCTATATCGATGAACTGTCTACTCAAATATCGGACCTTCTTTCTGATATTCCTATAGCTCTATCTAAAGAGGATATCGATAAATTGGTCACAGACTCCTCTAAGATCATCAGCGGAGTAGCTATGTCCGCCCTAGGAACCAAAAAGGGTGATAAAAAGCCTTGTATAAACAACTAAATTACTTTATTATGTGCTGAGAAACGAAAACACAATAACGGGTCAGTCAGAGAGAGCAGGGACAGATATGAGCAGTTGAAGCGTGCTGTAGAAAAAAACACCCGTAGAGCCCATCGCACCTACCTAAAAGACAAATGCAAACAGCGTGAGTCTGACTTTAAGAAAGGCGACTCACACTTTATGTATAAGAGATTTCGTGAGCTAGCAAGCAAGAAAAGTCTCAGTTCTTATGCACTGCTAGATAAAAACGACTCCCAGATACAAAGCACAGAAGCTATCCGATCGAGATGGATGGAGCATTTCAAAGAATAGCTTAATCCTGATATCCTTCCAAACCCTGCTGTTCTGAACCTGTTTTCCGTTACTGTCTGAGACCCCAGCCCACCTCCTCTCCGTTCTGAGGTCGAAGACGCCATCCAAGCACTGAAGACTAACATGGCCCCTGACCCGGACGGAATACAGGCAGAACTGCTGAAAGTCCGGTGTGAACCACTTATAGATCTTTTCCACAAGATTGTGTCTAAAAGGTGGCGGGAAGGAGTCCTGTCTTGAAATCAAAGATGATAGTCAGCTCCCTCAGCCAACAACCGAGTTTTTCAACTCATTTTCAAGCCCCTTCTGCTACATGGGGCATGGAGCTGCCTGAAACCGTGAAGGGCGTTGAAATTTGAAATTTGAGGTTTCTGATCTTGAAAAGGGCCCCAGATCTCATAACTCGCTATCAAATGGACACCTCTCCCTTTAACCTTCTAAGGTCAAATTTTCTGTAAGATGAGAACAGGGGAAACTACATGGTACATACATCGCTCTTAAATAAGTCAGGACTGTTGCGTCGACTGTGGTTTAAACATATTTGTCCGAATGATGTGTGTCATCATTTGATGATTACATTTGAGGATGTAAAAATTTAACAGTGTGAAGCTTTAAACCTAAAAGCGCATTTAACTCTACTTTTCGTTCTTTGAAAGGAGTTTTCAGGTATGCTCAGCCTAGGAAAAATACTGAAGAATAACGTCAATTGTCCCTTGTACCCTACAGGTGACTAGTAGAGAAATGTATGTCCTGTTTATATTTTCTAAATAAATTCCTCAGACGAATTTCTATCACCACGGAAGAATCCGTGGTTATAGGCGGTGGAATTGCCAAAAAAAACAATTGACCCTCCCTGGACCGGGGGCTAGGCCTATCACTGGAATAATATTCAGCGGAGACGGTGTGGAAGCGGCTTTCATTGATATTTCGAAGCTGGTGCCTTGCAGAGTGGAGGAGAAAATGAAAGAGGTAAAATTTAGCTTCTAATCATTTGACCTCAAACACACCATTACATAAATAAAACAGCATCCTGAGAAAATATTTCATTTGTGCCTGGTGCCTAGCAGAGTGGAGGAGAAAATGAAAGAGGTAAAATTTAGCTTCTAATCATTTGACCTCAAACACACCATTACATAAATAAAACAGCATCCTGAGAAAATATTTCATTTGTGCCTGGTGCCTAGCAGAGTGGAGGAGAAAATGCAAGAGGTAAAATTTAGCTTCTAATCATTTGACCTCAAACACACCATTACATAAATAAAACGGCATCATATTGTTGAAGCTTTTTGAGGGGTTCTTTTTGAGATGGCTGATAGTGTGTCTCTGTAAAGATTCCGATCTTTTAGCGTAGTATGGGTGTCAGAGGCTGAACAAGTCAAGTTCCTTTTGTCCTTTTTTGTTTTCCTGCTTCTGTCTATTTTTTTAAAATTGATGAATTTTAATAAAAAAACAAGCTTTTGCTGATAATTTCACCTGATAGATCACCTGATAGATCACCTGATAGATGTAAATATTCAAGACAAAAAGCAATGAGGTACCGTGTGAATAATAGTTAGATAATTAAAGCTATCAACAGTAAGAACTTAACTTTTTCTTCTTATTGAATTAGTTCGTTATAGATGTATTTTCAAAAAGTATTTTGCTGTCAACAATCTAACGGTACAAAGCATAATTTATCGAATTCGAAAATTAAATAAACAATCAAAATTTACAAAAATCGAATATGTAATTTAAAACTTAAAAGACACGGCTATCAACTTTATTCAGCTATCACAGTCCTGCGGCAGTGCGATGTACGATGTAAATTCGACCTGTTGTCTGGTAATGCGTTGTGGGAGCACAGTGGGTTGATCTCTGCCTGCTAATACAGGGCCCCGGGGTTCATTTCCAGCTCCAGACGCAAAAGTAAAAGGAAAGGAGCTTCGGAGTTGCCAAACTTGCGCCATTTGTTTTCCTGCTTCTGTCCTCATTTTAATTCAGTTGTTTTTGTTGATGCCGTATTGTGTTTTAGTCCCTTACAGGTTAAACCTCTAGGCAGTGTTGTAATGTTCGATTTTTTTTTAAATAGACCTAGTTATAGTTATTATTTAGAAAAAAAACAGGGTTTTTTTTCGCAGAAGTAAAGAGCAAAGTTGAAACTTAAAAAAAAAATAATGTTTCGCTGAATTCCCAAGATGTATCTGCAAAACTAGCTTAAATAAACTAATTTGTGTTATTTTCCATCCCAAGTCAGTATGATATTTTTCTTCAAATACAGAATTGCATATAGGATCTTAGAACGTGCACTTCCGGGCATATTCGTCTTCTTTGGGTAAAAATTGATGTTTTATGGCCCACAGTGGCAGAAAGTGCCACTTTGCTTACCACGATCTATTTTGTTACCCACTCATGTCAAAATTTATCAAAAAGCTTAGTAATCAGTGTGTAATTTAAATGATTATCAGCTGAAGATTTATATATCCTGAAGATCATAGGCCGCGCAATAGCGCGGCCTAATAAAAGAGCAATGTGAGCACGATGTATTATTTATTTATTATTATTTGTCAAGGCACTTCGTATTAGTGGAGTTTATTTTATGAAAAAAAAATTGAGTAAATTTTTAGGGAATTTAGAAATAGAATAGGATTTTATGAATTTTTAGATTATAGATTTTAGATTTGGTCATTTTTTTTTAATTACTTTTTGGAATTTAGTTAAACTAGTGGAATTTATTTTATATGTTGAGGGGGATACGATTCAACTGAATTGTGAAATATTTGATTTTTGGGAATTTGTTTTTGAGGATTGTTGTAGCTACCTAGCAACGCAAGGCCCAGCGAGAGTAGAGTGTGTTGAAATGTTATGTATTAAAAAAAATGGTTTTATATTTTGAATTTTTTCTTTTATTTATGTAAATATAGTGAAAAGTGTTTTAAAGTGTTATAAGAAAAGTGAATGTATTTTAAACTATAAAAACGTATATGCATTGTAAATTTGTATTTTAATTTTATATGTTATAGGCCTAATGAATGGGAGCAGCTCATTGCCGCCGTAGGTAGCTCGAATAAGAATTTTGAAATCGTTGTATGGTAAATTAATGGATGGAGAATCGTATGAATGAAAAAAACGTCGAGTAAGAGGTAAGATAGATAGGTAGTAAAATGAAGGAATAATGGAGAAATAGGGACAAATTAGATTACAAATAAGCAGGGAGTCTTAGATAAAAAAAAAAGAAGAAGAAAGAAACAGGATTGATTTTTTTTTCTGTCAGGAATAGGAAAAGAAAACAATAATCGGTTTGATTCTATCAATTACGTGAAGTATCACCAACCCATTATTAAGAAAACGAAAAAGAAGAGGAAACGCAGAAAAGAGGATCAAATACCGCTGGATAAAAGAAAGAAAAGAAGAAGAATTTAAAATATGCATAGAAAAGGATTTTGTATTTTTTCAATATTATAGTCTATTTTTGAAAAAAAAGGCACTTCGTATAGTCGTAGGAACTTCGGGAGGAGTTTATTCGATCGAAATTTGAAAGTTCTAATGCCCTTTTTCGAGGTAAAAAATGATTGGGAGGCAACCAACCCCCTTCCTACGCTCGTTAATTCCCCAAACACATCCAATCAAAATTTTGAGATAATAATTTTGTTCAATATAGTTGAAAGATAAAGTAATTATTTCTCTGGGGATGTCAACGTCCCAGAGCCCTCAGAGCAAGGGCTTTAAGTTATGCAATTTGCCTATTGTTTACACATAGTCTGTTATATTGGGAAAGAGGGTATGAATGTGGCCCGATTGCCTAGAGAGGGTATCAGACCCGTAGGACGGACGAGCGCTCGGCATGTTTGATTTTATTGTTCAAAAAGACCAAAGGAATTCAGGTTAAATATTTAGCGGAGTATTAAACTAAATCCAATCACGTTAGGTGCATATAGGTTGTCAAAAGAGTGTAACTCAGGAACCAAAAATGTAATATTTGCATGCTATTACTACTGCTACAACTACTGTTTTGTAGCGACTACTACTAAAGCTGAGGATATTGAGGTGAAAATTTGAGGAAACGTAGATGAGAAAGTTGAACTAAATCAAAACATACTATGTGTATACAGATTCTTTAAAACGTTTTTTCTCGGTTACTATTGGCTGTGGTTTTCTCTTTACTAGGTTGCAGTTATCGCTGCTGCCACGATTATTATTATTATTATTGATTCATTACTCGTCAATTTACTGACTGAAGAAATAAATTATAAAAAGGAAGGAATATAAATAATAACACTAAAACAAAAAAATCACATGAATCCTTGGCTATTGGGGATAAAAAATATATGTTCGATGAAGACAAGATAGTGTATAAAAAGGAAAAGGAAAAACGGGAAGAAATGTAGTTGTTTTCCATGTGTGCAGCTGTTGTAAAATTCTCAAGATTGGGATTTCAGAATTTGTCTTTATTCTTTACATAGATTGTGATTTCAGAATATTTAGATAAGGAGAGGGATCAAAAACTGATCGAAGGGGGTGTATTTTCCACGCGGGGGGGGGGGGGGGCGGGGTAAACGCCTAGAACCGTTTGAGGAAGTCTTTCCCAAATGTTTCATAAACTGGTTCAGTAAGTTAAAACTAAAATTGTTTAAATGATTTTTTTTCTTCTGAACACCAGATACTGGGAAATTATGCTTCAACTCCATTCACAGTGTTCACAGTTTCAATATTATGGTCCATTCGGACGCATGAGAAAACCGATGAAAAAACCGATCAGTAAGAGAAGTGTCTAAACGATAGGTGCAAATTTTTTCAAAAAAGCAAAAAATAACATGTACTTGTATGTGCCAAGTCTCTAAGCCAAGTTTATATCGTGCCAAGTTTCTTTTTCTTTCGTGTTAGTTTTAAAAAAGCATTGCTCATGTTATATAGCAAAATAAAAAAAAAACTTTATCAATTAAAAACTTTTGTTAATATCATAAAACTTAGATTTAATAAAATTCAGTCAAATTTTAAGCTCAATTTAAAAGAAACGTTAATTAAAAGCATTTACTAATTAGGTATTTTCGAGGACCACGCTGCCTTTTCATGACGATAAATAACAGTTTGACTATTAATTATTAGTCAAAAATTTATGGGTCATTAACATGTCGATAGTCACACCTACATGGCCACTATACAAAGTAATTTAGTATCCAATGGTAAATAGTAACAGTGAACTCAATTCAGAGGAACAAGGGAACATTTTCCCCCCTTTAAGATTTCGATAAATAACTTTTTCATTAGTACCATTCAAAAAGTTTTTTTTCTACATTTTCAGAGAAAAAAAAATGCCCCCAACCCTAGATTTTGAAACACATTTTGCCTCCCCTCTAAATTTCTATGAATTTACACCACTGAACAATAAAGAATCACCTGATTCTCTGTCCAGTTGTCCAGTTTTAGAACTGCCTCAATTTGTCTAGCTGTAGAACTTCCACATCCTGATTGGCAAGTAACAAGTCGTTTCGGATTGAAATCGCATTCTAGAAGATGGTTCGGAAGTCTTTCCAAAGTCAATAAGGCAGGACATCCATGTGTCTGGTTGCTACAGCTCAAGGTTAATCTACGTAAAAAGAAATATCTGTTGAAAATTTGAATGATTTTACTCAGGATAGCCAAGTTTAAATAGCTTAAAGCAATAATAACATTTTCAAACTTTGAGAACCATCTATGACAGTTACGATAATCGTAAAATCTTCCTTAAAGTTTTTTTTTTTTTTTTTTTTTTACAGCAACCTGTAAATTACAGCATGTAGAGACCTAACCAGTATCTTGGTGATAAAAATTAATTAAAAAAAACTTTTTCAACAAAATAAGTTTTTCAAAGAAAAGTAAAGAACTCCATTAAACAAAAAATGAGCAAAAATAAAATCAAATAATCTACCAAGCGTGAAACTACCACAAATCAGCATCAATAAATAAATGAAACTCCAAACGAGCAGAAACTAACATGAGTAGGGCTCAAACCCCCTATGCCTTTCCAAGGTCAGAACATAATTTGCACTTTACTTAAAAAATATAAATGTTTTTACATTTATGACTTTAATAAATCAAATAATATTAACATTTTGATTACAAAATATCAGTATATGTATATTAAACTGACAATGCACATTCATTTGTATAGAAGTTGCTACAACAACGCTTTGAATAAAAACCTTAAATGCCCCCAGGGCATAACTTAAAACCCTTGCCCTGAGGGCGGGGGGGGGGGGGTATCCTCAGAGACCCAAATTTCCAGAACTTTCAACTACGTTGAACAAAATTGCAATCTCAAAATTTTGATTGGATGTGTTCGGGGAAATGGTGGGCGTGAGAGGGGGGTTAGTTGCCCTCCAATCACTTCCGACAATAAAAAGGGCACTAGCCCTTTGAGTTTCCAATAGAATGAACCTTTTTGGAAGTTTCTACAACAACACTTTCTATAAAAACCTTATATGCCCCAGGGCATAACTTACAACCCTTGATTGGATGTGTTTGGGGAAAAGGTGGGCGTGATAGGGGGACTAGTTGCCCTCCAATCACCTTCAACTATTAAAAAGGGCACTTAGCCGTTTCAATCTCCAATAGAATAATCCCTTTTTGAAGTTTCACACAACGCTTTCATTGAAAAAAACCTTATATGCCCCCAGGCCATAACTTACAATCCTTGCCCTGACGGCTGTGGGGGGAGTGTCATCCTCAAAAACATAATTTCCGGAATTTTTAACTACGTCAAAAAAATGGCTATCTCAATATTTTGATTGGATGTGTTTGGAGAAATGGTGGGTGTGAGACAGGTGTTAGTTGTCCTCCAATCCCTTTCGACTATTAAAAAGAGCACATGCCCTTCTAATTTCCAATCGAATGAACCCTTTTTGAAGTTTCTACAATATCACTATCTGTAAAAACATTATATGCCCCCTGGGCATAACTTACAACCCTTTCCCCGAAGGCTCTGAGGGGGTTATTATCCTCAAAGACCTAATTTCTAAAACTTTTAACTATGTTGAATAAAATGGATATCTAAAAATTTTGCTGAGTGTTTGAGGAAAAGGTCGGCGTGAGAGGGGGGTCAGTTGCCCTCCAATCACTTTCGACTATTAAAAAGGGCACTAGCCCTTTGAATTTCAAATCGAATGAGCCCTTTTTCAAGTTTCTACGACAAAGCTTCCAACAAAAACCTTATATGCCCCCAGGGCATAACTTACAACCTTTACCCTGAGTGCTCTGGGGGGAGTGTCATCCTCAAAGATATAATTTCCGAACCTTTCAACTACTTTGAACAAAATGGCTATCTCAAAATTTTGATTAAATGTGTTTGGATAAATGGAGGGTGTGGAAGGGGTGTTAGTTGGCTTCCAATCACTTTCGACTATGAAAAACGGCACTAGCCACTTCAAATTCCAATCAAATGAGCCCTTTTTGAAGTTTCTACAACAACGCTTTCTATAAGGACCTTATATACCCCCAGGGCACAACTTACAGCCCTGAGGACTGTGGGGGGTTGTCATCCTCAAAGACCTAATTTCCAGAACTTTCAACTACGTTGAACAAAATGCCTATCTCAAAATTTTGATTGGATAACTTACAACCCTTGCCCTGAGGGCTGTGGGGGAGTGTCCTTCTCAAAAACATAATTTCTATCTGGAAATCAACTACGCTGAAATAAAAGGCTATCTCAAAATTTTTATGGCATGTGTTTGGGGAAATGGTGGGCGTGGAAGGGGTGTTAAGTTGCCTTCCAATCACTTTCGACTATTAAAAAGGGCAATAGCCATTCCAATTTCCAATCGAATGAGCCCTTTTCCAAGTTTCTACGACAACTCTTTCGATACGAAGTGCCCTGTTCTAAAGAAAAAAAAAAAAAAAAATACATTGTGCCGTCGTTATTTACATAGGCAGCACGATTGCGCTGCCTATGATTTAACGTGTATGCTAATAGTTTATCAACATGATGAATGTTTAAGGATGGTGAGAGACTACGAAATGGTCTAATCTTTTCGAAAGCTACTTAAAGGCTTTTTTGTTTCTAAGAGAAAATTCTGTTTTTTTTTCATTTAAAAGAAAGAATGACAAAATTTCAAAATTACAGCTTGAACATACACACTTATCACCTTGGTTTCAGATCATGTATTAATTACCTATAAATATGTTTGATAATATTGAAAAGCGCAACAATACACAAGCAGGTAAACATCCACTACACATCAAACAAGAAAAATGGAATCAATGAGTTTATATAAACAGACTTAAACAATTTGCTCCCGTATTACCTTGGCTGTCTCATCCCAAAACAGTGTATCTGTACCCAGGGGCGTCCTGAGGTTCATTTTATTGGGGGGCGTTCTTCCTAAATTTTACCGAATTTTCTGCAGAAATCAAAAATTTTGCTAAATTTCGGCCGATTCTTCAAAATGTCTGCCGAAAGTTTTGCCTTCGGCAAAAATTTTACCGAATGCCAAAAAAGTGGGGGGGGGGGAGGGTGGCACGCCCCTCCACGCCCCCACCTCGGGACGCCCCTGTCTGTACCCTCTCTTGATTTGAGGTAAGGGTGGCTTGTTATGTAACTTTTTGTGCTGAATCAATGTGTATATATGAAGTATACATTGGTGTACTGTTGTATCTCCTATTGTTTCGATGATTGTAAGCTCAATCTTACAGGTTATCTACTGTTTGACTTGACTTCCAAATCCAAAACAATGTATCTGATGAACCAATCAAAAGGGTCCAAAACAGTCACTAGCCAAAAACAGTGTATCTGACAGACTGATCAAAGGCTCCAAAAATTCACTAGCCCAAACCAGTATATTTGAAGGACCAATGACAAGGCTGCATTTTTAATTAAAGTTAATGAAGTTAAATGAAAGTTTAATCAATTTAACTAAAGTTCCACAGAATAAGTGTTCTATGCAGAGGTATCACCATAAATAGGATCCAATGAGAACATTGTACTGATCACTGCTCACGAACTCCTTGTGAACTATGGGACTAAATATTGTTAGTGACACTTTGCTATTTGATTAAAGGACATGCACACATGATTGCTGACAGACTCCAAGGAAATATTGAAAGTAAAATGCATGCCAGGGAGGCATTTATGACATATAGAGGAATTTAAGTCAGTTGTGGCTACCTCTAAATCAAACATAACTTGCCTAAAAAAGGCACGCAAAGATTTCAGACAACGAAAAATTTAAAAGGAACTCAGAACTTTCCTTGTGACCTACATGACATAACATAGTTGAAGGTCGCTTTGAAAAAGAAAGAAAATCAGTGAAAATTAGGACAGACTGACGATCCCTATATAGACTGCGACTTTGCTTGAAATCGAAATTCAGATTGAATACCCCCTTACCACCTAGAAAAATCAGTGCTATAGGCATAAACTCTGATACGAAATTCAACATTGTCAAAAAAGCTGATTTCTGTAATAACCCCAAGTAGCAAGCAGTTTCAGCTAGAAATGCCTGAGTGTGACTTGGTTTCAGACCTTGTTAAAGTGGTTAATGTCCCATTCTATTGATTTATTGAATATAATTAGTATCAAAAGAAAATTGGGCGGTCAAAGCTGCCTATTATATATCTATTGGTTTAAAACAGTGCATCTGCACAAAACTTCCTAAAGCACATTTTAGAAACAGTGTATATACAGAAAAATCGTATTTTCACAGCAATCCGGTGAAGCTTTAGCAAAACAAGTTGATCTACACAAATCAGCATGAAAAACTGATTGAACATTTACACTTTTTAAAGCAGGGTTGCAAGGAAGAAAAGGTAAAAAATTAACTTTAAAAACCCATCCTTTCTGAGGTCTTTTAGAAATCAGTAGCCTATGTACATATTTGTAATACATTGAAATAAATAAATACCTAGAAAGCAAATTCCTCAGCAACCTATCAGCAGGCATCAGTTTTTCAACTGTTAAATGCTCGTTGTCTAAAGGACAAGTCTTGTTATTCTTTAGCCACTCAGTAATGCAGCTTTTACAAAATTTATGTTCACACCATGGTCCCTTAAATATAAAGATAATAATTATACAGAGGCATATGTAGGCATATTCAGAATTGAAGTACAATCAATTGAATCCCCCAGTTACAAAAAGCAAACTAGATACAAGTACATCCTGAAACCCAGTGCAGTACATTTGTCTGATGAAGCTCCACTCTGTTAATATAAGGAGCAAAGTAACAAAAAGATGATAAAATGACTACAAAGGTTTTTTGATGGGGTGTTATGATGAAGAGATTAGTGCTGCCTGTTTAATTTATGGGAGAATATGAATTTGACTACTGAAAGTTAGCTACTTGTAAAAAATGCAAGAAGGTGTATGAGCCACAATGAAAGTTCTATAAACTGTGAAAATGTTATTTAATAGACTTTAAAGGAAATTGGAACTTTTTGGTTGGGAGTACAGAGAAATTTTGAATAGATTGGGATACAGTAAAAGATTGTGCAGCTGCATTGGCCTAGGGCAGTTTGGCACTGCAGCAAGTTATTAAGTAGAGGAATATTTTGTCATGGCATTATAATGTCATTATTATGTTTTCCTTTTATTCAAATTAATTATTTTATTATTCTTGTTTATTGAATTCTGTTTAGCCTTACTTCCATATGTACCCTTTGACATTGTTGTTTGTACTATTGACATATTATAGGACAGGATTAGAATAATGATTCAGATATTTAACCACTTATGATTGATAAGAAGGAGGCAACACTTTTCACAAGGGTAGAATTATTATTAAATTCATTGACAAGTTTAAAATATTATAAGACTCAATAAGTCTAGACTTGAAAAACAATTATGGGGAAAATCACTGTTTTAGTTTTGAGGCTATTCCAGTTGTTGACATGTTCAGAGAAGAAATATTGCCACTCTTGAACATTGACAGGGCAGTTTGACAGTTTTTGGAAGTAACCTCTTGTATGGTGTTGACTTAAATGTTTGGCAAAGGGGGTTAATTAGTTGTACATTATAGTTGCTGGCCAGCATTATGTCTCCATGGTGGCATTTAAAAACAAAAGTTGGCATCTGCAAGCATTAAGTTCTCTTGTTGTTTAGAAGATTGTGTAGGCCAGCTATATACTTCATGACATACCACTGAACTTCTTTGATTAGGCTAGTATTCTTCTCAAAAGAAGAGGAGGTAAGGCATGGTCCAAATTTCAAAATAAGGCTGATTATAGCCTTAGAAAGATTGTAGACGAGTAGGAAGTTATGGTCCATTTGGAAAACCAGGACTTGAATTTGCTCAAAAAAATTGACAAATGACCTTAATCAAATGATAAAAAAAATTGACAAATTGACAATGACAAATGATTACAAAAAATTGACAAGTGACCATGGAACTTTAGTTGTTCATCATTTAGCACTCCTAGATTTCTTTCTAAAGGATTTATCTTTAGAACTGAGCTTGACAGGTGTTTACCGAGTTGGACATGGTTTACTGGTGAACAACTGGATTGTAGCTACAAAATTAAAGGACAAATCACTTTTGTATCAATACCCTTTCCGAATATAGTATTATTTTCTCTGACAATACACCTTTCTCCTCCTAATGGTCCCACATATAGCCTTAATCAAATGTTTCTTGTTGTTAATAATCTTGTGAAGTGTTGTAAAATTGAATTGTGGATACAATATTAGCCTATTTGAAATAATTTTAAACGCCAATATTAATGGAAAGAATAGGAACATGCGGCATAGCATGAATTAAGGATTGCATTGCATTGGTTCTTTCTTTTAGTTTTTTGTATATCCTTTGGCTATATCTGGAACCATCAGGAGGTGTATTATGCTTTATAAGTAATATCAACATCATACTTGAAAAGAGCATAAAATAAGAAACCTAATGCTTTTATTTTATTTCGTACTTTTATTTTATCAACAAATTTCGTTCTGTGGAGCCACCAAAATTATTTTATATATTAAGTTACCCTCACGTATTATACAGTAAGGACTTTGTTAGTACAGTTTTCCTTTAGTCTTATTGCCTAGACCTATATCTGGGGCCATTAGGGAGGGGGTAGGAGATGTTGTCAGAATAGTAAATTCTATAGCTGAAAAGAATTTCAATTGGGAAATTGAACAGATTGAAAAGCTATGATTCAAAAGGATAAGTCGTATTAGAGAGAAAAAAAGCTGAACACAGGTAAAATTATCCTTCTTTTCCAGAAAAATTTAGATCTGCTTTAACTCATAAAGTTGGGGGCGAGGGGGAGGGGCTATATCCCTCATATACATGAAATATAAAGAAAATCTTTTTAAACTGTAAAACTCCCTGGGAGGGTGGGGGTTGGTCAAAATAGGCTAAATACTCCATGTTCATGTAAACGTCGATTCTAGCAAACGCTTTTATATCAGCTAAGCAAATAATTTTTTTTTTGGAAGGTTGTGCTTTGAGGAGGGTAATCTGACCAAAACGGCAATATCCACCGGGAATTTTTTGGAGGAGAAAGGTTACCAAGGGAAATTTTACACTAGGACATGAGGGGTTTCCCGGCATACTTTGAAAAATGATAAGAAATTAAATAAAAACATAATAAAACAAAAAAATACTAGTCCATATTGTGAGGGAAGCTGCCCTCTTCCTCAGCCCTTGCTCCTTAAATGAAAGTTTGAAATTTACCCCAATTCTTTAGGAACAACTCCTGAAACACAAGGGCCATCAAATTTGAGTGAGCAGTATTTATTACATTGTTTTCCATTTTTTAATTATTCCAAAGTTTCTATTTTAGTGGCTGACCCCTTCAGAACAAATGCTGTATATTTTGAGATCTATTTCTCCAAGAATTTTCTGAAACATCCTAATGAAATAAAAGTAGGACTAAATTATTCCTTCTTATGCTATTTTTAAATATCTTGGTTGCTATTCTGACAATACAGCCCCCCTGAAAATATCAGATAGAGCCATGATAGCATATTTCTCTTTTAATTAGTCTTGTAAAATTAACAATTATATTGCTTTCTTTAGCCCTGCTAAAAGTCACAAAAGTCGGTTTATCCAGTATTAAATAAAAAAAACAAGTTTTTTAAACTGAAAGTAAGGAGCGACATTAAAACTTAAAACGAACAGAAAGTATTCCGTATATGAAAGGGGCTGTCCCCTCCTCAACGCCTCGCTCTTTACGCTAGTTTTACTTTCTCACAACCCTATTTTTTTTAAACAATAAAAAACTTTAGCGTAAAGAGCGAGGCGTTGAGGAGGGGACAGCCCATTTCATATACGGAATAATTTCTGTTCGTTTTAAGTTTTAATGTCGCTCCTTACTTTCAGTTTAAAAAACTTTTTTTTTTATTTAATTTCTGATCGTTTTTTAGTTAATGCAACTTTTATTTTGGCTCACCGTCATTGAATAAGTAAACAAAATTTGCATAAAAATGATACTTTTCTTTTGCTAAATGGATGTCTCTAAATTTGGTTATGACGTTATTTACAAATTAACATACGTAACTAACTTCTATATTCGTATATTTTTCTTCTAGCAAAAAATACAAAGTTGCAGATTTTTGCAGATATGAGCTTCAAACCTATGTAATAGGATTTCTGATACGCTGAATCTGACGGTGTGATTTTCATTAAAATTCTTTCACTTGTAGGGGATGTTTCCCCCTCTTTAAAAAATCGGGAAAATTTTCTCAGGCTCGTAGCCTTTAATGAGTAATACTAAACTTAATAAAATTTATATATTTAGAATCAGCATTATAAACCCATTCTTTTGATAGATTTATTGACATAAAAATTTTTAAAAGTTTTGATTACTATTGAGCCGCATCGCTTGTTTTTTTATTACGTATATGTTATGACGTATATGAGGGGGTTCTTTCCTTAGTCAATACCTCGCTTTTTAAGTTAAAAGTTAAAAACAAATTTAATTCACAAACCCCTGAATCACAAAGACCGTTTAGTTAGAATATATAGCTCTTTTGAAAGCACTAAAAAAAACTGTAGCGTAAAGAGCGAGGTATTGACTTGGAGGAGAACCCCCTCATATACGTTATAACTTCTGTTCGTTTCAAGTTCTAATGTTGCTTCTTATTTTCAGATGAAAAAAACTTGTTTTTTAAAAATTTAATTTCTGATTGTTTTTTAAATAATGCTTGGAAATCCGGAGCCCCCTTCATAGGAATGTCCCTTACTCCAAAAAAACTACCTCTACGGAAAGATTCTCCCGAGTAACCCCCTCCTCCAGCCCCATTCTCCAGAAAAAAATCCTTCCTGAAGATGTCTGTATACTTCCCAATAACCAATAAATAATGCTGGCAAGTCCGGCGCCCCCTTCATGGCAATTCCCCTTCCCCCATGAAAACTTCCTTCATGGACAGATCCTCCAACATAACCCCCGGCCCACCCTTCCCTCCCACTACCAGAAAAAAAACCTCCTGAAAACTTCTGTAAACTTCCCAATAACCAATACTAAATGTTAACATTGGGTAAAGTTCATAACTTTTAGCCCTCCCCCTGGGGACTTCGGGGGATTAAGTCATCCTAAAAGACATATTTATCATATTTTCGATCATGCTGAACAAAATGGCTATCTCAAAATTTTTATCGGGTGACTGGGAAAAAAAATGAGCGTGGGAAGGGGCCTATTTGCCCTCCATTTTTTTTGGTCACTTAAAAAGGGCACTAGAACTTTTAATTTTCGCTCCAATGAGCTCTTCCACAATATTCTAGGACCACTGGGTCGATACGATCACCCCTGGGGAAAAAAAAACAAAAAAAACAAATAAACACGCACCCATGATATTTCTTCTGGCAAAAAATGCAAAATTCCACATTTTTGTAGATAGGAGCTTGAAACTTCTACAGTACGGTTCTTTGATACACTGAATATGATGGTGTGATTTTCATTACGTTTCTACAACTTTTAGGGGGTCTTTTCCCCCTTTTCTCGAAAATCAGCCACATTTTCTCAGGCGCGTAACTTTTTATGGGTAAGATTAAACTTGATGAAACTTATATATTTTAAATCAGAATTAAAATCTGATTCTTTTGATGTATCTATTGGTATCAAAATTCCGTTTTTTAGAGTTTCGGTTACCATTGAGCCAGGTTGCTCCTTACTTACAGTTTGTTACCACGAACTGTTGAAAAGCCACAATGACTGTTTATGCAAAACTGTTTCTCTCAGCCTTTTGGTAGTTTTGTTCCAAAAAATGTCTAACTGAAACAAAACAGAGAAGCCTATTCAAAACAAGAAAATCAGAAGAAAAGAGAGAGAGAGCAAGAAAAATGGGAGAGAGTACAGATTAGAGCCTTTGACAAGAAGATTATAGAGTTACTACCTAAGGTAACCAGAATACAGTCTAGACTACAGTTAGAAAAAAGGAGCTGGCCCCTGCTTCTATTTACCACAACTTTTTGAAGACTAATTGACAGAATACCATGCAATGAATAATATAGTAAAAATCATATTATAAACAATTTCCTAAATTTTGGGAAGGATGTTCAACAGGAAATGTTTGTTATAGGCATTTTTGAATGCAACATTAAATTCTGAAACTAATAGAATATTTATTCCTTAACCATTGATTATGGTCCTGTATTCCAAATTTGATAGATAGATTTTAAACACGGTAAAATAAATGTTCTACTCTCTCTTTTCCTCCCTCCCTCTCTCCAAAGCAGGACAGAAAGACCTGTAAAATACACAGAAAAAAAAGAACAAGAAATGGAATAAAGAGTGGCTATAAAAACTAGAAAGGGTTGGCCTGGACAAAAAGAGTGGAAAAAGAAGATGAAGAGAGAATGGAAAGATGAAAAAGAAAAAATATTGTAGAAATAAGGGAGAGGGGAGGGTTTGAAAACTAACCATTTCCTTGATAGCTATCATATATTCTTTATATAATAGTCTGGTGTCTGCAGGTAGCCCAATCTCATCATGCAATTCAACTGTAAAAAGAAAATTAACAGTTACTGAATATTGAACTTTTCAAAACTTTGCAATGCACTTCATCAAGAAGGGGGTAAGTTGGGAGCAACTGCACCCCCCCCCCTAAATTTTGAAAAATATTTTTTGGGTATCTCATTTGAAACAGCCTATTTTTGGGTATTCCCTTTGGGAAAAAAATCGAAAAAACAACAAAACTGTTTATCCTAGAATTTGAGATACAAATTCTAGGAAGAATCGCATTTGCTTTATAAAATTAACTATATTAGGCTTTATTGTTTACTTTTCATTTAAAGACAATTCTACACATTTTACTAGTTTGTAATCCAATGCGGGATTGGTACAGTGTGCTGTTGACACATTTTGTTATTTCTTTTTTGGCTAAAAATTGAAATTCTGTACTAAAATTTTTGGCAAAATTAGATAGCACAGGTAAAAGTGCAAAAAATAAACAAAAAATGAAGAATTCAGAGATAATGTTACCAGATGAGGCAAAAAGTGTGAGCATTGGGTCTTTCAAAAAGCAAGAACTCAAAATTGGTAAAATTTGGTCTTCATTGACAGATTCTGGAGCCAGATTTCAAAATCTGAACAAGTGAAGCATTTTTTCCATCCTTGACCATATATACTTGCATATTAACTAGTTCTAACCAGGGTCGTTTAATTAGAACAATAAGAAGTTTTGTTTTTGAACAATAAGAAATTTTGAGCAGTGATTGCAAGATACATATTTCCATAAATGCTTGACCATATCTATGGTAGTATTTTACACTACTTTCTGACTGATATGCAGAATTCTTCCCTATCAACAATGGAAAATTGTGATTTAAGAACTAAAATAAGAAATGGATACTCTGTATACTGGTCTTTACAAAATAGATAACATAACACAAAAATAAGGAAGTTAAAGATGCATTTGACATAGATAGCTAGAAGACGGAATTTTTTTTATGAAGAACAAAGGAAAACTTTTTCAGCCATATCTAGTGTAAATATGAAGTTGTAAGGGAAGGGGGGCATCTGCCCCCCTCCATACACCCATGACTTGTAGCCACCATATATAAGAAACTCGCTTTACCACACTACCACATACTTCTTTTTCTCTGGTTCTAATTTCGAAAATGCAATTCCTATTATATTAGTGAAATTTTAAACCATATCAATAGTTTTTGTCTAAATTTAGAAAATGTGTTTTGCAGATCTTTGAAGCATAATAAATTGGGATTCAGCAAATTTGTGAAGCTGAAAACTTTTTTCTTGTATTTCATTCAAGTAGGTCTAATTTGTATGGTTTCACTTTAAAACACAGAGATTTTTAAAGGTCACCAAAGATCAATGCCCTCTAGATGAAGAAGAAGTAAAAGTAGGTAGGGTACTAAACAAGTTACCAACCACCATCAAATAAAGTGACACCCCCAAAAAAAGTTAAGAAAATACTTCACTGATTTTCCTTAGGAATGGCAGCTGTCCATCTTTTTCTTCCTCATGCTTAATGTACAGCAGAACTTCTAGCTCAGATTGATGCATCTATTGACACAAAGCAGAGCCTAAGTTTTGCCAATCTAGGAATTTAGTGAGGATTGTTTTTTTTGTAAGGCATAGAATTATTATTAATAATTAGATGAAAATTTGATTAGCTTTGAGGAATAGTGTAGTTTTTGTGACATGGCTCAATAGTAACTGAAACACAAAAAAACGGAATTTTAATACCAATCGACATCAAAAGAATTGACTTATAATGGTAATTTTCAATATCTAAGTTTCTTTAAGTTGTTTAGTGTCACCAATAAAGGCTACAAGCAGGAGAAAATTTACTTTGTGTTCAAAAAAGGGGAGAAACACCCCCTAAACGTCAAAGAATCTTAACAAAAGCCAGATTAAGCTTTGTAGTTTAACTGAGCTTTCTTTTTTTCAGGCATAGGATATAATACTTCAGCTCAATTGTCTGTTTTTCTTTAGGTAGAAATAAGCTTGTAATGAGTTTTGGTGATGGTGGCAATAGTTGGTATTGTCTTTATTGCCATGAAGCATGGAATGGTTGTGGGTGCTTTGGGTCACTTGTGCCGGGTGTGAGGGGCAAGTGCATTGGCAATGTATCCCTGAAGATCATTTAACCAATTATACCAGATCATCAATGGAGCTAGATGAGTTCTTAAAGTCAAAAGGAACAAAGTTTACTGTCAGATATGTTTAGAAGAGTGGAAGTTCTGTTTTCTTAGTTAATTAACTTAAATTGTACTTGCTAGCAATATGGACAAGTCCAGTGTATACACCAGTTAGTGATGATAGGGCTGCGGGACATCAGCTTCATCCCATTGCGTGAGCCATAATTTGGTCTCCAATTCCTTATCAAGATTCACTTTGAAACTGTCAATGGATGGTGAACTCACTGTTGTTTTGCTTACATTGTTCCAAAGGCTTATGATGCAGTTGGAGAAGAAATGGTTCCTCTTCCTTGTATTAGCACACTTCTGAAAAAGCTTTGCTGAATGACCCCTGGTTCTTGGTGATTGGATGATTCAGGCTGGAATAAGTCTTTGTCATCAGACTGGAGCAGTTTGTAAGTCATTATGATATCACCTCTTTGCTGATGGTATGTTAGTTGGTAACTCAAGGCACTGCAGTTGGCACGCGTACTCTTTATCTTTGAGCCCCTTATGCATTTAGATGCCTGTCTTCGGACAGACTCGAGGGCCATCTGGTCTGTTTTATTAATTGGTATGGCAACACACATTCCAAATTCTAATCTTGGTATCACCAGGCTTTTGTAGAGTGTTGTGATTATTGCTGGGGATCAACTTTTCATTGTGCGCTTGATGAGACCAAGAGTTTGGTTTGCCTTTGCTACTGCAGCTCAGGTGTGGCAGTTGAAATTAAGGTCTTTGTCTACAATGACCCCCAGATCTCTTTCAGAGGTACTCTCAGAAAGTGGTTGTCTCACACCAGCATTTGCTGACATAAAGTATTGCCATCATGGGTTGTTTCTTCCAAAATGGAAAACCTTGCACTTATCTACATTACTCTATAGTGGTCTTCAATTAACCTGTCAAGAATTTTTTTTTGTGACTGGTTTCAATTGCAGTATAGCCTATATAAGAGTACATTTAATACAGGAGTACTGAATATTGTTCTAACAGTTGGCCTGCTGGTTTAGTCCCCTAATTCAAAATACCTTCCCAGGACATACTTTAGTCTGCAGATCCATCCTTCAAAGTTTCATCTTCTTAACCAAACCCCTTTCCAAGATATCAAAAAGTAGCTTGTCTAGAATTTTAATGTCCTTTTAATATTGGGCTTTAAATTGAATTTGTGAAAAACAATTGGAAAGAGTATAAATAAGCTATCAATTGGTATGTTCACTTTATTTGTAAGTCATTTATGTGAACTGTTACTCCGTTTTTACAGGGTGTTGAGTAGGTTTAGCAGCCATTGAAACTGGTTTAGTAGCCTACTGAACTAATATCAAGAAAAAGCAAAGGCATATATTATTAGGGTTATGTTTGACACAGGATACCACAAGATGGCTAATTTGACTGTATATAGGCTATGTATACAAATCTTTAAATTAGCCAACAATTCTTACTCCATAATATGCAGAATAATTATAGTTAACACATTTTGCAGGGGGGGGGGGGGGGGTGTAACCTTTATTTTCACTTCTTTCCTTGGTTTTCCAGTTTTTCTAAGAAATTCATGAATTTCTTGGAGTCTAGCCTATTATTTACAAAATATATACCCCACCCCCCCAATGTGCAAATATATACCACAACAAATTTGATTAACATGATTCCTTCCCAAGAGGCTAACTACTTAGCAAATTTCCAATTCCAAATAAAGAAAATGCAGACTGAAAATTCTAGGGTAAAATTCTACTTTAGCTATTGCAGGCTATCTTGGAAAGGGGTTAGGTTAGGAAATGAAACTTTCAGGGATGGGTCTACAGGCTAAAGTATGTTCCAGGAAGGTTTTTTGGTAAATTTGCAGGTGGCACAATAATTTAGCTAGGATGAAAGTGATTACATCATTTGATGCCCTTTTTTATGCTCTTTCATAATTCAATAATTGCTTCTGTTGTAAATTGCATCTTCAGCCCTTAAAAGAGCCCCAAAGGTATTTTATATTGTAGCTAAAGTAGAATTTTACCTTTTATACAAATTATGAAAGAGCATAAAAAAGCAACAAATGATGTTTTCACTTTCATCCTAGCTAAATTATATGGTCCACTGCAAAGTTACCATGAAATTCCCCCCCCCCTAATGTGCAAATATATACCCTGAATTGGAACATACCCTGACTTATCGATAACAAAGTTTTGAATTGCAAAATTCACTGCTTTTTTTGTCAAGGGCATTTGAAAAACTTAAAACATTAGGAAAACAGTTTATATTTGAGTTGCCCAACAAATGAGATTTGAATTGTTATAAATAAGTATTCTTGGAATATACTACCCTTGAATAACTTATTTATAAACTACTGATATGTTTTTAAGAACTTTTCAATAACTTAACTACTGTTGACAACTTCTTTCTGTGGTTACAAAAGTAAAATACCTTTGGGGCCCCTTTAAGGGCTCCAGATGCAATTTGCAACGGAAGCAATTACTGAATTATAAAAGAGCATAAAAAAGGCATCAAATGATGTATTCACTTGTATCCTAGCTAAATTATTGTGCCACCTGCAAATTTTCCTATTTTGAAGTACCTACCTCTACTCCACCTCCCTCTAGAGGGTCTTGACCTTTGACAACCTTTAAAATCTGTATGTTATAAAAGTGAACCCTTGCAAAATAGATCTTCTGCTTAAGTGACATACAACAAAATTGTTTTCATCTTTGCAACTTTCCTCAATCCCAATTTATAAGAGTTTAAAGATATGCAAATGCCTTTCCTAAATTTTGAAAAAATACATTGATACTGCTTAAAATCCTAATCAAATAACAGGAATTGCATTTTCAGAACTAAAGCAAGAGAAAAAGAAACTGAAAAATAAGGTACTACTTTAGCCTGTAGACCAACTCATCCATGAAAGTTTTATTTTCCTAAATTAACCCCTTTCCAAGATAGCCAAAAGTAGCTAAAGAAGAATTTTACCCAATTTTGTTGTACTTCATTTAAGCAGAAGATCTAGGTAAAGTTCTACCAAATCATATTACTGAGTTAGGACTAAAGTGAATGCACCATTTGATGCCTTTTTTTATGCTGATTATAAATATAATAATAATTTCTATCGGATATTAATTTCCGCCCCCCCCCTATATATACCTAACCTAACCCGGAATTGACATTGTTAGGGGGGGGGGGGCTGAAAATCATTTCCGTTAGAAATGCTAATTTTGTTCGTTAACCGTCTAAAAAAGGGCCTAAAATAGTGTATTACATTTTTTCATTAATCAATAATTTTATTTGGGATAAATTTACCAAGATCTATTTTGCAAGGTTTCACTTTTGTAACATATATATTTTTAAAGGTCAGGACCCAGTCAATATCTACCAAATCATATTATTGAGTTAGGAATATATTGAATACACCATTTGATGCCTTTTTTATGCTGATTACAAATATAATAAGCATTTCTATCGGAAATTAATTTCAGCCCCCCCCCCCCCAGGGGAGAGAGGGGCAATACCGCACGGGGGCGACTCCGTACATTTGACATGTCGTCTAAAGTTTTTGAGCTAAGCCTTTCAAAAAATTCACGCTAGATGCCCTTCATGTAACGCTCATTTGGCGCAAGTTTTAAATTTTGGAGAAAAGAGACAGCCGAGAAAAGAGGTAAGGAAGTTTTTTATATGCTTGCTGGAAATCCTGACACATGTAGTATTTGTCAAATATTTTCTAAGTTTTTGTAGCTCTTGAGCCGTGAGTTAGCAGGATCAGACAAGGTATACCCCTGCTATTTGTATGGTAATTTTCATCAGTAAATATCAGGCCGTTATCTACGGAAAAAAATATTTCAAAATGGCGTCAACATGGGGTAACTCTGGACACTTTTTTGGGGGTGATTCCGGACACTTTTTGTGGTGTCAGGTTTCGCCCTGTACTGACGGAAGTCTTTCATACGTTGGAAAATGGAACTATGTGTAGCTCGAAGCAGAATATTCGTAAAATTGACTGTATTCCTGTCATCTTATAGAGAAACTGAAGTGATTTGTTTTGACTATCAAACTTTGTTTTCAACATTTACACTATTACAGGGGTAACTTTTAGACAAAAGTTACCCCTTGCCTTACAGCCTAGCCTATTTAAACATAACTACTCTGTGTAACAATCTTTGTCTTGAATCAAAGTTGTCCAAGATTAAGTCTGCCTATTATTTAGATACTTTGTTCCAACTTTAAGATCCTGTGTTCAAGATTGGACAGCATTTTCTATGATTTGGCTAAGCTTAACCTTTAATTTCTATCCAAAATTAAGGTATACTTTTGACTGTCTATGCGTTTAAAATAGTCTCGGCATGTCACTGTCTATGGCACAAATATTCAAGCTAATCTTAATCGAATATTCTTCAATACTTTCTAACTGGTGTACGGTACCAATAAACCTTACCCCCCACCCCTCCTTGTTTAAAATACATAGGCTACTCTGAATTGTATACATTCAATGGATTATTGTCTTATATATTATAATGTTTAGTTTTATAATATATGTGATTGGAACTTATAATTAGACAGTGATAATTCAAAAGGAGTCATGTGAGAATTATATATAAGCTTAGATTTACAGTACACCTTCACAGCTATGCAGATCAGTTCAATTCATTTTCACCCATCATATTTAAAAATAATACTTATTATTAAATGATTTACTATTATGTTGAACAATAATCATTTGTTCAATGCCTACTTATATCAGAAAGATAAACAGTAGCGTCTATGGCTGTATCCAAGAGGGTAGAGGGTTTGAAACCCCCCGAAATGTTTGTCCGACTTGTAGAAACATAAGAAAAATTAACATAAACAAATGTTTGATGTGGTTTTTTAAAGTTTTTTTGTTTAATGTTTTGTATTATAATGTAAAACTAAACATTACGCTGCATGCAGGCATCTTTCCATTCTATGCCTCAAAGCACACCTCAAAGCATGGCGTGACCTGTGTTAATTTCCATGTTGTTCTCTTGAAGTTCTGACAATTATAATTTTCTTTTACAGATGGTTTGCACCTACATTCGAAAGGGGAGTGGTCCTCCTGATCCGGAATTAGTCAGGCATGCTGTTATTCAATTTATACATGGGAAGTTGTCTTTCCGAGCAACAGCAGAAGAATTTTCCCTGAAGAAGAGTACCCTTGCGGATGCTGTGAAACGATACAAGGCAAAAATGCAAATTCTCAAGCAGAGTGGTGCTAGTGGTAGCAATTTTGACAATGACATTGTTCAGGAGAGCACTAAGTTTGTTTTTACTTCCAAACAAGAGAAAGAGCTTGCAGCATACCTCGAAAAATGCTCACTACTTGACCATGGGCTGACTCCCTATGCAACAAGAAAGTTAGCCTACCAATGGGCAATAGCATTGAAGATAAAATTCCCATCAAACTGGAAACTGAATGAGAGAGCAGGAGTGGATTGGCTAAGAGGTTTCATCAAGCGGAACGCCAGTTTGTCCATCAGAAAACCCGAAAATACAAGCCAGGCTCGTGCTGCCGGCTTTAACGCCATTGTAATTGGTGTCTTCTTTAGAAATCTTCAGGAGTTATATTGCAAGTATCATTTTCCTCCTGGTTGAATTTGGAACTGTGATGAAACAGGAGTACCCACAGTTGTTCAGGCCCCAAAGGTGATTGCTAAAAGGGGAGCAAAACAGGTGGCACAGACTGTGTCAGCAGAAAGAGGGGAAAATACCACAATGCTATGCTTTGTATCTGCAATTGGTCAGACAATTCCACCAGTGTTTGTTTTTCCAAGAGTCAAAGCTCCAGAGAGGATGTATCAAGATGGACCACCAGGATACATTGGCTTAGCCCATCCCAGTGGATGGATGACTTTGGACAATTTCCTTTGTTCCATGGAACACTTTCTAAAAGAGGTCAAACCCAGCAAAAAAGATCCTGTTTTACTCTTGTTTGACAATCATGAAAGCCATATTTCAGTAGAAGTAGTTTCTTTCTGTAAAGATAATAGCATCCACCTCCTAACCTTTCCTCCCCATTGTCTCCAACCCCTTGATGTTTCAGTGTATGCACCATTGAAGCATGCAATCAGGGAGTCATTTGACAATTGGATTTCAGTCCCCCCCCCCTATATAGGCTATACCTAACCTAGCCTAACCCTGAATCGGCATATTTCGGGGGGGGGGGGCTTAAATTCATCTTCGTTAGAAATGATTATTATTTCTAAAATCAACATAAAAAAAGGCATCGATTGGGGTATTCACTTTAGTCCTAACTCAATAATAGCCTATGATTTGGTATATATTGACCTAGAAATGCTTATTATATTCGTAATCAGCATAAAAAAAGGCATCAAATGGTGTATTCACTTTATTCCTAACTCAATAATATGATTTGGTAGATATTTACTGGGCCCTCTAGAGGGAGAAGGAGTGGAGGTAGGTAGGCCTACTTCAAAATACCTTCCTAGGACATGGGCTACTTTAGCTTGTAGACCCATTAAAGAAAGTTTTATTTTCCTAGCCTAACCCCTTTCCAAGATAGTCAAAAGTAGCTAAAGTAGAATTTTACCTTTTACCAATTCAAGTTCTATTAGTTGGTTAGCCCTATTCACAAAAAATAGATTTAAAGCAGCCTTTGCTCTATGGGTAGTCTGTTAGTTGGTTGTGTGTATAATCTACAAACCTGGACAGGTTCTTCCAAAACAAATGAGTAAATAGGACAGAGAAAAAATTCCTCAATGTCACCAGAAAATCTTGCTGGATCTAGTCCCATTTTGTTGAGTTGATTTGAGGTCACCTCACGTCTTCAAGGACCTTGTGACCAGATTTCGTGTTATTTATCTTTCTTTGATGTGCAGTAAACTTCCGACTGCTGCAAGTGAAGAGTTTTTCGTCCATTATCCATACAGTGTTGCCAGAAAGTGGAACAAAACAAGCCCGAGCCTTTAAAAAACACGCCAAAATACGACCGTCCTTTGAAAACCAAGACTACCATCATGGTCAGCTCCAAAAGTACTAAAATTGACCAAATTCGAGTGTTTCAAACGAATTTTCGGTGCTAAAGTCGGAACATTTTTGCACATGTCGTAGCTGGAGCCACGTTTGAGATTAGTTTTTTTCTGTCCGGTTATTTCAAACTTAGCCCTAATCTTTTGAAACGGACACGGCAAAAGAGTGGTCCTTGTAAAATAAACTTCACACAAATCTTTCGAAACCAATACAGTCCACACTCTTTGTTAATTCTTCAGCCTTTTACAAAATTCTTATCATTTTGTCGATGACAAAATTAAAAAATCGTATTACGAAAGTGCTACAAATTAAAGCACATGCTACAGAGCTACACATGATGAAATAGTGCTAAAATAGTTCTTTTGTGCTAAACACAGAAAAAGTTTTGCCCCCTAATCTAGCTCTACTTTTACCTTGCTTGCTTACTCCTGGTTCATCCTGCTCTGCTTTCATGGAAGAACAACCATTTTGCGTGATCCGCCAAAATTGATCTGTTATTAGCTAAAGATTTATGCGTCATAATGGTTAAACACCTGTGAACTCTTTTTCTTAACTTTAAAACTCCTATGGATACGCTGTTCTATGCTGCCAGTTCAAGCTATACTGCCAGTTAGATTTTGCAAGTTCAATAAGGAACTCATGACCGTAATCTACTTAATCTGGTGGCAAATAATTGACTTCGAAGTCCATGTTAACCGTCACAGACACTGCAGTTGAGCGGAGTATCCTACACAGGAGATACTCAGCGTTTGTTCAGAGTTAGAATAGGAAAACAAAACTTTCAGTGATGAATCGTGCTAAAAACATGTAATTTTAAGTTTCTTTTTCTCTGTTTTAGTTCGAAAGCACAATTCCTGTTATTATAGTTGCATTTTAAGCCACATCAAAGGTTTTTTTTTCCTAAATTTAGGAATTATATTTCCATATCTTTGAAACTTCACAAATTTAGATTGAGCAAAGTTGTAAGGCTGAAAACACTTTTTTTACTTTTTTTCAAACAGAAGATCTGATCTTCAAGGTTTCACTTTTAGATAAAAAAAATATTTTTAAAGGTCATCAAAGGTCAGTGCCCACTACAGAAATAGGAGTAGAGATGGATTAGCTACTTCAAATATAGATCTAGATAGATCTAAATCTAGATATAAATCTGCATTAAATATAAGTCTTGCGTCAATCCAAGTAGCAATGAAATTCTTTGTAGCATTTAGAATAAGAAACTTCACAAGTATATTCCCTTAAATTAGCACTATTCAGCTTGCATCTTAACCTAAGACCTAAACACAGAGCCATGTCAGCCTTGCAGAAATATATTCCCTAGATGGGAAGCAATGCAGAACAGATAAAGTTCCATGGGCTAAAGAAGGGCTATTGTCACTTTTATGTATAGCCAAGGCTGAGCCACTGTGCTTTTTGAATTTTCGTACGGTTCCAAACTTTCAGTCAAAATTAGCCCATTTTTTTAAAAGAGTTCCCGCCCCATGCCCAACACAAAATTCCGCCCGCCCCCGACGGCTAAAACAAGCCCATCTGGCAACACAGCATCCATATCGAAACCAAAGGCCTTTTTTTGCTCCAACTAATGAGACTGTTTGAGCTCAACTGCTGTTTTTGCGTGAAACAATGACAAACCATGTTGTCATGAAAAGTGTTTATACGTGAAACACTTGACTGGTTTAGACTCTGGTTTAACCAAAACTGTCATTATGCCCGTTTCTAGCACTAAGATCTTGCATCTTTCTAAGATCTTACAGCTCACTGATGTTAGCAAAAAGTGTGAAGAACGCCACTGATCTTTCATATAGAACAATGATGAGAGAACTTTGAGAATATACTCATCATTGTTCTCAGACCACTGATCAGAGCAGAATGAAGAAAGACGTTTGCATAAAAACAACAAAAGATGTAAGATCTTATTTCAAAGTTTTCACTTTTAAGCATTTTTTGACAAAATATGTAAGATCTTAGCATATTGATGATTGAAAAAACGGTTCTATTGCTTATAACCCTAAGGTTCAACTGTTTATAATCATACCTTTGTCAAGTCATATGTCACTACATCATCATCTTCATCATCTGAAGATAAACAACCTATTTTAACAATTTGATTGATTATGGAAGTTATTAGCTTTTATAAAATATCAATATTTTTTTAGGGAGAGATCAAGCTGCTTGAAAAAGGAGTGATAGCCGTCAAATCTAGCCATTTCCAATTATTTTCTTATGACCCTAGCTCAGCCACCTATTAGCTTGAACTTTTGAGAGGGGGACTGGGAACCCCCCCCCTGTTCAAGTACGTGAGGTATAAATATGCCTTCAAGATCACACCGCTTACGTTATAAGGTGAATTGCATCAAAACCGAGCGTTTGATTCACTTGTGACCCCATCTAAAAAAGGCAAATTCTGATGGAGTTTTGATGCTTTTATCTTGTAGCGTTGACTCATGATTAACTGAGAACATAAACTTGCGATTGTCTACCTATTAGCTGGGACTCACATTAAGTTGTGAGAAATCAGAGGGAACTAGCTTACTTGAGTATTTACTGCAAGGTAACTTTAATGATGTAACCATTTTATGGATGTAAATTAGCATGTAAATTATTCTGGTTCCCAGTCCCTCTCTCAATAAATTTTTTTTCCAGAGAAATTTTTTTTTGAAATAAAGAAAATAAAGTTTTTGATCATATCAGTTTTTTTCAAAAAAAAATTTAAAAAATTCAGTTAAAAAAAGTCGGAAAAAAATTATCACTACAAACAATATTTTTCTAATAAAAAAAATCACGACTAACATATATATTATCATTATTTCGTATTACGAAAACATCAAAAGTGAATTTCTTTTGTTATATGTATATTTGATACCATTTTAAGACATGAAAAAATAAAAGTTAAAAAATCTGTAAGTTAAAAAAAATTCTACCCCCCGAAAAAAATGGAAGGGAGGGCCAAAAGAGGGGGGGCAACTCACGGACGTTGTCTTGGACCCTGTTATAACATTAATAAGAGGTACAGTCATGGGAGTTCTTAAAACTGATGCAAAGGACGGGCCGATTTCAAAGAAACTAAGAAATCTCAGTAAGACTTCCAATCAAGGTTTTAAAATTGCTTTAATAGCATACAAATCAACTTAAAAACTGTTTCATTTTAATAGACCATGGCGAAATCAAAGCATCTACTTAGCAAAGACTATTTAACCCTGTTAGCTGTCAAATTAAAATTCGAAATTTTAATCCCTATGGTGGTTTTTTTTGATAAGAGATTACAGCTCAGAGTTAACTGCAAGGAGAGATCATAGTTGCCAGGTGGTGCGCATTTGTGCCATTTGGGTGCTTTTTTGAGTTGATTGCGCATTGAATTTTTAAAATTGGCACATTGCGCCGATTTTGCGCATGTCAAAAAAAAAATCGGCGGAAAGTGGGCGCATTTTGCCTTCGCAATAGCAATGACAAAAATCAAAATTTCAGAGTCTAGTTTTTACTGACAACTTCTACTGACAGATTCACAAATCTCTCTATAAAGACAGGTGGAATTTTCAGAACCCCGTAGGGATTCTCATTTCGCCTTACAGGCTCCATGACAACCTAAATTTCAAATATTAGAGCGTGCATTATCCTTAGCGTGAAAACCAAATGGGAAGGTGGTGAAATTTCGAATAAAAAAACACAGAAAAGAGTGGGAAAAGCTGACCTTTGTTCGATATAGTTCAAGCAACCTTTTTGTCTTAAGCTTACCCATCAGCAACCCCTTCGTCGAGAGAGTGTTTTCTGTCATGAATCTTGTCCTGTACAAAATTCGAAACAGGATGCACCTTTAAATGCTAAACTCTACTGTGACCATCTGACTTCGGCTAAAGTACCAGGGAAAGTGCTGCAGGGACTTTGATTCTACACCCGCTATGCTGAATAGATTTACCAATAACATGTATGACATCAAAAAACCATCCAATGACAATGAAAGTGAAGATGAAACTATCGAGGAAATATTGGGCGATATAGAACAAGGGTTTAATGTTTAACTTTGAAAATGATCTTGAATACTAGTCGAAGATAAATAGAATATATGATTAAAAATGTACAAAACTCATTCAAAGTTCATTAAAAGGAAAACATAAATAAAATAAGAATCGGAACAGTTAAAGGGCCTGGTCAAGCACAATTTTGTCTCATAAGTATATGTCTTTGGATTCTGTTTCATGACAAAATCTTAGAAATCTGTCCTTAGACTGCATTTTTATAGATAGTTGCATTAATAACGGTCGGTCTAATTTCTTATCTTTGACTTGGTCGTTCTAGCAGTTCTAATTTATATTTTGATAGCTACGAAACATTTTGTTCTCATAACAAAGTCTGATAATAATCCTATCTAATAGTTATCTTTATCAAATGTGCCTTCAACTTATTTATGTTGCAAGACCAGTATACGGAGTTGGCTACCTATTTCTTTTTTTAGTTCTTTAATCACAATTTCTATTGTTGATAGGGAATAATTTAGCCTGTTTGCCAAAAAGTAATGTAAAATACCACTTTAGATATTGTAAAGTATTTTTTTTTTGTTAGATCATTTTTAATTCCCTTTTTTATTTAATTTTCTGACATACCAGAGAACTAAAGAAAATATCTTTCTCGTCAACCCAGAGACTGAGAATAGAAAATTTTGACCACAAAAGCGTATGTAATCAGTCAAAAATGCTTCACTGTTTCAGATTTTGGAATATGGTGCCGAAATATGTCAATGAAGACTGAATCCTACCAATTTTGCGTTCTAGCATTCTGAAAAGCGAAATTCACACTTTTTGGTAACATTGTCTCTGAATTTTTTTATTATTATTTTTTTTTTTTGCACTCATCCCTGCAAGATCTAATTTACCCTGAATTTTCGAACTCCACCCAAAAAATAGATAGCGAAATTGCGCCAATGGCGCATTTTCGCCTCCCTTGGTGCGCAATCTTAAGTCAGGCACCTGGCATCACTGGGGGAGCTTAGTTTAGAATTGTTTGTTGAAATACGAACTAGGAGCGTGTTTCTAGTCCGACGAAAAGCTAATAATATTTAATAACAATTTAATATTTCGTATCAGTTGAGAGTGAATTTTCAGTTGAAAAGTTTCAGTTGAGAGCTGGAAAGATCGAAAATTAAATTCGAATTAAATGTTTAATTAAATTTTTTTGAATACGGTTAACTAGCGTATTTACTGAATCATCAAAATGGGAAAAATGGAGGCAAATGACCAATCTATTAGTAATTAATGAGTATTAAGGGATCAAAACTCATATTTTTCATATTTTACTCATTTCTCATTAAAATTACTCGAGTTTTAATAATAAATTACAATGCATATTAAGGCATTAGTTAATAAACTGTTCCAGGTTGGCAGTTAATTCACACTAAATTAGTCCCCAGGGGTAGGGCGTCAAGTTTTGAACTTTGCCCAATGATAACATATAATATTGGTTATTTGGAAGTATACAAACGTTTTCAGGGGGATTTTTTCTGGTACGAGGGGGGGCCACGGAGAGGGGGTTACACGGGACGATCTTTCCATGGAGGAATTTTTCATGGGGGAAGACAGTTTACATGAAGAGGGCGCTGGATTTTCCGGCATTATTTAAAAAGCAATCAGAAGTTAAATTTAAAAAAGAAAATTTTTGCAACTGAAAGTAAGAAGCAACATTAACACTTAAAACAAACAGAAATTATTACGTTTATGAGGGGTTCGTCCTTCCTTAATTT
This sequence comes from Artemia sp. Qi Xiang Cuo, assembly GCF_049724085.1. NCBI lineage: Eukaryota > Metazoa > Arthropoda > Branchiopoda > Anostraca > Artemiidae > Artemia > Artemia sp. Qi Xiang Cuo. The sequence continues at coordinate 11,611,004 of NC_142794.1, read as the reverse complement.
CTCGCTTTTTACGCTTAAGTATTTTCAGTAATTTCCAAAGAGCTATATACTTTAATTAAATGGCCTTTGTGATTAAGGGGTCATTCTTAGAGAGTTGGAAACTTTCAAAAGAGGTTATTATTCCAATTACACTGCCTTTGTGAGTCATTATTTAATAACTGGAACAAAAATCAACCCTAGGTTATAATAAGTTTCTTATTAGTTAAAAAAAGTAAAATTGATCAACCAATTTTGTTTTTATAATTGATGTACGTTGAGCAAAATTCAAAACCCGCATAAATTCAAAAACGTTCAGAAAGAAAATGAAAAAAAAACAGTTTTTTTTTTACTGAAAGCAAGGAACGACATTAAAACTTAAAACGAACAGAAATTATTCTGCATATGAAATGAGCCGTCCCCTCCTTAACGCCCCGCTCTTTACGCTAAAGGTTGACTCTTTCTCATAATATACTTTTTAAAACAATAGAGAACTTCAGCGTAGGGAGTGGAGCGTTGAGGACAGTCCCTTTCATATGCGGAATAATTTCTGTTCGTTTTAAGTTTTATTGCCGCTCCTTACTTTCAGTTAAGAAAAAACCTATTTTTTATTTAATTGTATAAAAACATATCATCCTTAAAGGAGAAACTAAAGGTAAGGTTTATAAATCTTTTAGATTATGAATTTCAGTAACTAAAAAGTTTTTATGATTGAAAACTATTATGTCCCAGTCTCTCCCCTCCCAGTAAACATGAAATAAAAATTTGAAAGTACTCACATCCGAAGCAAAAGGTATATCTTGACTTCGTTTGTTTATTAAATAAAAAAACAAGTTTTTTTTAACTGAAAGTAAGGAACGACGTTAAAACTTAAAACGAACAGAAATTATTCCATATATAGAGGGGGCTGTCCCCTCCTCAACGCCTCGCTCTTTACGCTAAAGTTTTTTTATTGTTTAAAAAAATAGAGTTGTGAGAAAGTCAAACTTTAGCGTAAAGAGCGAGGCATTAAAGAGGGGACAGCCCCCTTCATATACGGAATAATTTCTGATCATTTTAAGTTTTAACGTCGTTCCTTACTTTGAGTTAAAAAAACTTGTTTCTTTTATTTAATTTTTGAATGTTTTTGAATTAAAGCAGGTTTTGATTTTGGCTCACCGTCCATGAATAATTAAATTAAAATTTGTATATCAATTTTACTTTTATTCGGTTAAATGGCTTTCTCGAAACTTGTTTAATTTTATTTACGAACGTTTTTATTAGTAATAAATATACGTAACTTACGAATTAACTTACGTAACGAACTTCTATATTCATAAATTTTTAACACGTATATTAGGATTAGGGGGTTCGCCCCCTAGTCAATACCTTGCTCTTTCAGCTAAAGTTCGAATTTTTTCCAATTCTTTAAAAATGACTCCTTAATCACAATCAGTTGAAATCAGTTGAAAAACTTGTTTTTTTTTAATTTAATTTCTGAACTCTTTATTTAATAATGCTGGGAAATCTGGTGCCCCCTTCATAGCAATGTCCCTTCCCCCATTAAAACTTCCTTCATAAAAAGATCCTCCCATATAACCACCCAACCACCCCCTCCCCCCACCTACTAGAAAAAATCCACCTTGAAAACGTCTGTATACTTCCCAATAACCAATACTATATGTTAAGATTGAGTAAAGTTCATAACTTTCAGCCCTCCCCCCAGGGACTTTGGGGGTATAAGTCATCCTAAAAGACATTTTTATCATATTTTCGACCATGCTGAACAAAATGCTGAACAAAATCTCAAAATTTTGATCGAGTGACTTTGGGGAAAAATGAGCATGGGAAGAGGTCTAGTTGCCCTCCAATATTTCGGTTACTAAAAAACGGCACTAAACCTGTTGATTTCCGTTCGAATGAGTCCTCTCGTAATATTCTAGGACCAGTGGGTCGATACGATCACCCCTGGGAAAAAGAAAAAAAAAACAACAAATAAACACGTATCCGTGATCTTTCTTCAGGCAAAAAATGCAAAATTCCGCATTTTTGTAGATAGGAGCTTGAAACCTCTACAGTAGGGTTCTCTGATACGCTGAATATGATGGTGTGATTTTCATTAAGGTTTTGTAACTTTTAGGGGGTCTTTCCTCTTTTTTCGAAAATCAGCCAAATTTTCTCAGGCGCGTAACTTTTGATGGGTAGGACTAAACCTGATGAAAAGTATATTTGAATTCAGCATTCAAATCTGATTCTTTTGGTGTATCTATTGCTATCAAAAACCCGTTTTCTAGAGTTTCGGTTACCATTGAGCCGGGTCGCTCCTTACTTACAGTTCGTTACCACGAACTGTTTGATTATAAATCAACCGCGGGACGAATACTGTTGATATTCACATGTTCTAAAGGTATTTTTATAAGAAAAAAGACTCAATAAAACGAGTTTCTTGTGTCCGCTGTCTTAAATAGTACGAGCATAATATGTGATCTTGTAAGTATGCAAATGAGGTGTACCCTCTGTAGTATAGGTATCTGGTTGCTAGGGAAGGTTGAAGACCCAATTTGGTTGCTAGGGTCGTAACTGGCGTATGCAGATTATGTTCAAATGGCATGAGAGATGGCAGTGACCGGATCTGGAACCCCACCACTACTGGCAAACCCAGAAACATCATGTACCTAACGTACCAGACAGACCTGCGAAACCTAAACACCTTAATCCAGCCTCAGTGGGAGGATATACTAGCAGCAGCAGACTTGCAGAAAGACTAGTAGCTCCCTCTTTATGCCCTATGCTTCTGGAGGCACAGGAGGATCTAAGTGTAGATGCACTATTAAAATTATCTCTCATCTTGTTGAACTAAGAAGGTTATTCGTTTTAAAGGAAGTTATGTTTTGGATTGCAAAAATGACTTTTTCTTGTTTGAATAGTTTACACACTACTCTGTTTTTCTTTTAGTTTTTTCAGTTTCAAATATTTTCGAGGAGGTAACCTGTTTACGTAAATTTGTAAAAATGGCGAGAATCCCTTTGCTACTAGTCTTTTTCTTCCTTCTTTTTTCCTGAACTGTAGTGCTGTTTCCAAACAAAGTATCCGTTTTATTGGCCAAGAGGCCACTTTTCTGGTTTGCCTAGGTTGCCAGAAATTTCATTGTTACTAAGTTGTAATATTTATAGTTGCCAGTTGAAGGACAAACTGCTTTTAAAACGGAAGTCTTAGCCACTGTCCAAAGAGAGTCCAGTGCCAGTGTTCGTAAGGAAGTCTGTGAGGTGCTAGCAGAAGTAGCATTCCAGCTATATGATTCCGACCAGTCATACCAATAGCCAGATCTCTTAAAGTTCCTTTTAGAAGCATCACAAAGTGCAGATACTACTTTAAAAGAAACGGCTTTACAATTATTTAGGTCAGTTCATTTTTGTTTTTCTTGTGTTAGGTGAAGCAGCATAAAATACCAGTCTTGATTTATTTTAACTATTGTGAATAGTTTTGGCAACCCCTCCCCCCAGCCTTACCCTCATTCGATGGGAGTTATTTTCTTTCCTTCTTTTTGTCTCCTTCCTCCAACTTTAAGTATTCTTTCTCCGTAACCTGTGGCTCTTCCCGCCCCCTTTACAATCCTTGCCTTCTTACTTGTTGTATTTGACTGAATACCAATGATTGGTCAAATATTTTCAATGTACAAAATCTTTGTTAAAAAATTGGTACTTTCAGAGGGAACGCTATAACGCTGCCTATAGTAAAGACCATAAGGCTTCAACTCGTTTTGTTTAGTTTTTCCCAGGGGCACTTCATATCGAAGGGATGGTCGTTTAAGCTTTGGAGGGGCTCATTCGATGGGAATCCTGAAGTTCTATTGCCCTTTTTAAGAGTCAAAGCCGATTGGAGGGCAACTACCCCCTCCACGGCCTTTTTTCCCCAAATGCAGCAGATAAAATTTTTGAGCTGGCCATTTTATTAAAAATAGTTCAAAGGGCATATACCAAAAATTTTGGTGTCGACACAACCCCCAAGGGCCCGGTTGCAGGCGTTGTATGTTATACCCTGAGAGTATACATGGTTCTTATGGAAGGGATTCTTGTATAAACAAGAAAAAAGAGAAGGCTCATTTGATTGGAAATTGAATTTTCTAGTTCACTTTTTAACAGTAAAAAGAGATCGGGGATAAACTAGCCCCCCTTCCTCCCAAGACCATTTTCCCCCAAATGCATCCATCCAAATTTTGAGATAGCGATTTTGTTCAAAATAGTTGGAAGATCAGATAACATAAATTCCAGGATTGACACAACCCCTCAGAGCCCGGGGCAAGTGTTATAAGCTATGCCCCAGGTACATTGAAGGTTTCATTTGACGGGTGGTCGCATAAACTTAAACAATGACCCATTTTATTGGAAATTGAAAGTTCTAGTTACCTTTATAAGAATCATCAAAAGTGATCAGAGGGTATCTATCCCCCCCCACACACCTTATTTTCCACAAATGTATCCCCCCAAAATTTTGAGATTGCCATTTTATTTAAAATAGTCCATTTCAGCCACAGGGTGTTAATTCAGCCACAAATGGTTTTACACAGGGACTGAGTGATCTTATCAGTTCAACCTTTCCAGTCTGTAAATCAAACCGAAAAACTATCTATATACCAGTGTTGCCACTCGACCGGCACCACTCCGCGGCGCCGGCCTCGTCAAAAAGCGGCATTTCCGCGGCATCCTTGAACTACAATGTGGTAAAAACCGCGGCATACCCGAAATTCTCGGAAAATCTGTGTTTTGTATTTTTGAGAGAGAAAGGGTGAACAATCTCGCTTTAATATGAATGTTGATTCAGTGTCAAGTAAAGTGTGGTGAAGATCTGTCATAAGTTTGAGAAAATACGTAGCCTACAGTCTATCCTTCTTTTCAGCGGTCAAAGGTAAGTATGGTCAGCTCAGTCCGTGAACACACATTTGTCGCTCATCGTTTTCGTCAAGCACGCAACAGAAGTAAAAGTGCAGAGATACCACAGCAGGGAAAGACCACGATGGGAAAACCGTATAAATGTGAAGTGAATAGTGAAGAAATTAACTGCGATTTTCCCTTGGGCATTCAAGCCTATCCAATAGAATAGAATAGAATATAATTGATGGGTAACTAGATTCTCGTATCTCAACCTTTTTCGATTAATGTTTAATGAAAATCAATATCAAAAGTTTCAAGAAGGAACATTCAGATAAATAATACAAGACAAACAGACAAGATTAATCGGAATCGAACTAGTCACGTGTGTCACAAACAATATCTTTGGCCAGACCATACACAATGCTTTGGTTCAAAACGTTACAGTCACGAGAAGAGGCACTAGCCTTCACTTTGAGTACACGCCTGACTAGTCCAGGCTCTAGCTTTAGCACTGACTTGCCCGAATTAAGCCCTCCTTTAAAATTACACTTAAGACCACGCTTTGTTTTGAGTTTTGCTGAAAGAGCCACTGCCCTCAGACGGTTTTACTTATCAATTTTTGCTTCCATTACCGAATTGAAGAGATTTTCGGCAATAACGTTTGAAAAAGTGAGAGAGAAAAAGTATTGAACTATTTTCCCACCATTTGGGAACATCCGACTACCATTTGGTGACTTCGTTTGCAAGATGTGGCGCCAGTAAACGACAATGTCAATGTCATCTCTTCAGAGAATGGAAAACGGTCAAGAAATTGTTGAACAGCTTCAACGTAGAAATCTCTCACGGAGCGACGAATTTGGAGACTTTCCGCTACAAAACGGCCACTGGTAACTTCTCTCGTTTCGAGCCCCAAAAGGAAATCGTACCCTTTGTAGCCGATATAGACATTTTCGTCGGGAAGATATTTCACTTCGTCATGCGGATTGATGTCAAAAGGGTTGTCTGTTCTAACGTATGAAGGCTTCATAAAATTCATGGCTAATTTCCGAAGAAGTTTTCATGAGGTGAACTAGGGGTTTTTCAGACTGGAAGTTGATGTTGAACTCATTCAGCTCTCCCAACACTTACTCGACAAAAAACATCATAACCCTCGAGTATGGGTTGTTTAGTGTCATTCTTACATGATCATTAGCATGCGAGGGATTATCAAGTACCAACGAGTCCCAGTACAACGTAAGAGTATCCCACTATTCGAGAATACGGCGTGCACAGTGTTGAAACGACAACCAGCGTGTTGGAGCCAAAGCAAGGAATCTGTGCTGTTCCACTTGAGTAAAGACTTGAAATTCGTTCCTATATGCATTTTGGCGTTTTGCACTGTGCCTGAAATGATTGCACACAGTCCGACATAGATCTTTGAGGCTCTTGGACAGTTTTTTGCAAGCATGACTTGCAACTAGGGCACACAGATGGCAGCTACATTTTACAACTGTAACCCAGAGATATTTCCCTTCAACAAGTGTTTCGACTGAGTGGTTTATCCCCATCATAGCATTCGTTGTGTCAGAGCAGAATCCGACCCAGTTTTATAGAAGAACACCCGCCTTCTTAACATCATCCATCATCTTCACTAGCTGGTTGAATAGACCAGACACTGATCCGTCACTACATTCGACAAAAGCGAGCAAATCTACCTGCACATTCATTGCTTTTTCACAAAAGTTGACACAAACAGCAAGCTGTTTGGCTACAGAGGAATCTGTGGTCTCGTCAATTACTATGGAGAAAAGATTCATTTTCAGGTTTTCAAGGAGCTTTTCATGAAAATGACGGGCCATCACTTATCGAGCAATATTAGTTGCTTTAGTTCTACCAAGAGTGGCCTGGCTTAGAAGATCTAGGCCTGGTATACTTTTCACAAGTTTCAGCAAGTCTTCAGAAAGCGAATAGGGTAGATCGTGCTCAACGAGAAATGTCACTAGCTTCGCTTCAACAGTGGCCACTCTTTCGATTTTTGAATACACCAGAAAAATGAAGACTCAATGGCATAGTCTTAGAAGACGAAGTTATCCAGGTTTTTTTATTTTCTTTGCAAGCTTTGGTCTGTTTGTGCCTTTTTGCGTCGTGTTTCCCTTTTTTTACAAACGAAATCCCTTTTGCAGTAAAGACAGTGAGCTAAATATACACCGTTTTGACCGGTCTGTACCTTTCCTTTTCGTAATTAATTTAAAAAAAATTTTCCACAAAATAAGTTTTTCAAAGAAAAGTAAAGAACTCCATTAAACAAAAAAAAGGAAAAATAAAATAAAATAATCTACCAAGCTCGAAACTACCACAAATCAGCATCGATAAATAAATGAAACCCAAAACGAACAGATGTTAAAATAAATAACCGAGTCAAACTCAGAACGAGCAGAAATTAACAAAAGTTGGGTGCAAAACCCCTATGCCTTCCCAAGCCCAGAACAAAATTTGCACTTTACTGAAAAAAATACAAATGAATGTGCATTGTCATTTTAATGTACATATACTGATATTTATTAATCAAAACGTTAATATTATTTTATTTATTAAAGGTATAAGAGTAAGAACAATTATATTGTTTTCAGTAAAGTACAAATTTTGTTCTGGCTTTGGGAAGGTATAAGGGTTTTGCGCCCAACTTATGTTAATTTCTGCTCGTTTTGAGTTTGACTCGGTCATTTATTTTAATTTCTGTTTGTTTTGGGTTTCATTTATTTATCGATGCTGATTTGTGGTAGTTTCGAGTTTGGTAGATTATTTTATTTTTGCTCATTTTTGTTTAATGGAGTTCTTTACTTTTCTTTGAAAAACTTATTTTGTGGAAAAAGTTTTTTTAATTAATTTCTGTTCGTTTTATATTGACATAGTCTTTTCAGGGAAAAAGAAAATAACACTTTAAATCTTTTAATTTTTTAAGACTTTATTGTTTGGCCTGCTATTTGTATGCTGGAGAAAAATTTTCAGCAATTTTTAACAAATACACTATTTTAAAAATCTGGATACAAATAGTACTGTTTAACTTAGCTTCATACCTCCTCTATTTGATCTGAAATGGAAAACTTAATACCATTCGCAAAAAAAATCTGTTTATTTTCTTTGATATCTTTGATACACTTTATTTGGTTAAATTTTAAGGGTAGAAGTAGCCTCGAAAGTTTGAACATAATACCCTCAGTCGTTCTTTTGATAATGCTGAGACGCCTTATTGGGAATTAGCATTATCACAGTGCATTTTGATTTAATCTTAAGGGAATCTTTATTTATTAAACATAATGGGCAAATGGGAGGGTGGGAGTGGAAGGGGGATTATTTGCCCTCCAATCACTTTCGACTATTCAAAAGGGCATCGGCCCTTTCTATTTTCAATCGAAGCCCCTTTTGAAGTTCCCACGACAACTCCTTCAATACGAAGTGCCCTGGTCTATACAACAACAGAACCAAAAAATATCACAAATCTCTTTCGACTATTAAAAAGGGCAATAGACCTATGAATGTCAAATCGAATGAGCCCTTTTCTGAAGTTTCTACGACAACGTCTTCTATAAAAACCTTATATGCCCCCAGGGCGTAACTTAAAACCCTTGCCCTGAGGGCTGTGGTGGAGTTTCCTCCTCAAAAACCTGTTTTCTATCTCTAAATCAACTACGCTGAACAAAATGGCTATCTCAAAATTTTTAATGGATGTGTTTGGCGGAATGATGGACGTGGGGGGGGGGGGGGCTAGTTGCCCTCCAATCCCTTTCCACTATTAAAAAGCGCACTAGCCCATTGAATTTCCAATCGAATGAGCTTTTTTGAAGTTTCTACGACAACACCTTCTATAAAAACATTATATGCCCCCTGGGAATAACTTAAAACCCTTGCCCTGAGGGTTGTGGGGAAAAACATATTTTCTATCTGGAAATCAACCACGCTGAACAAAATGGTTATCTTAAAATTTTTATTGGATGTGTTTGGATGAATGATGGGCGTGGGGGGGGGCTAGTTGCCCTCCAATCACTTTCAACTATTAAAAAGGGCACTAGCCCTTTGAATTTCCAATCAAATGAACCCCTTTTGAAGTCTCTATGACAACGCCTTATATAAAAACCTTATATACCTCAGGATATAACTTAAAACCCTTGCCCTGAGGGTTGTTGGGGAGTGTCCTCCTCAAAAACGTATTTTCTATCTGGAAATCGACTACGCTGAACAAAATGGCTATCTCAAAATTTTTAATTGAATGTGTTTGGGAGAATGATGGGCGTGCTGACTATTAAGAATGGAGCTATCCCTTTGAATTTCCAATCGAATGAGCCTGTTTTGAAGTTTCTACGACAACGCCTTCTATAAAAACTTTATATGCCCCCAGGACATAACTTAAAACCCTTTGAGGAGTCTCCTCCTCAAAAACATATTTTCTATTTGGAAATCAACTACGCTGAACAAAATTGCTACCTCAAAATTTTGATTGGATGTGTTTGGGGGAATGAAGGGCGGGGGGGGGGGGCGAGGTGCCGTCCAATCGCTTTCGACTATTAAAAAGGGTACTAGCCCTTTGAAATTTCCAATCGAATGAACCTTTTTTGAAGTTTCTATGACAACGCCTTCTATAAAAAACCTTATATGCCCCCAGGGCATAACTTAAAACCCTTGCCCTGAGGGTTGTGGGGCTGTGGCCTCCTCAAAAACATATTTTCTATCTGGAAATCAACTACGCTGAACAAAATGGCTATCTCAAAATTGTAATTGGATGGGTTTGGGGGAATGAAGAGCGCGGTGGGGGGGGGGCCTAGTTGCCCTCCAATCACTTTCGACTATTAAAAAGGGCACTAGCCCGTTGAATTTCCAATCGAATGAGCTTTTTTGAAGTTTCTACGACAACGCCTTCTATAAAAACATTAAATGCCCCCTGGGCATAATTTAAAACCCTTGCCCTGAGGGTTGTGGGGGATTGTCCCCCTCAAAAACATATTTTCTATCTGGAAATCAACTACGCTGAACAAAATGGTTATCTCAAAATTATAATTGGATGTATTTGGGGGAATAATGGGCGTGGGAGGGGGGGCTAGTTGCCCTCCAATCACTTTCGACTATTAAAAAGGGTACTAGCCCTTTGAATTTTCAGTCGAATGACCCTGTTTTGAAGTTTCTACGACGACACCTATAAAAACCTTATATGCCCCCAGGGCATAACTTGAAACCCTTGCCTTGAGGGTTGTGGGGAATTATCCTCCTCAAAAACATATTTTCTATCTGGAAATAAACTACGCTGAACAAAATGGATATCTCAAAATTTTGATAGGATGTGTTTGGGGGAATGATGGGCATGGGGGGGGGGCTAGTTGCACCTCCAATCACTTTCGACTATTAAAAAGGACACTAGCCACTCCAATTTCCAATCGAATGAGCCCTTTTTGAAGTTTCTACGGCGACTCCTTCGATACGAAGTGCCAGGGTATAGAGAGAGAAAAAAAAACAAAAAACAACACATTATGTCCACATCGTTCTTTACTTAGGCAGCGCTAGCGTGCTGCCTATGAAAAAGTGGGCATGAGAAGGGGTTTAGTTACCGTCCAATCACTGTCAACTATTAAAAAGGGCACTAGCCGTTTGAATTTCCAATCATATGAGCCTTTTGTGAAGTTTCTATGACGACGTCTTCTATAAAAACCTTATATGCCCCCAGGCCATAAATTAAAACCTTTCCCCGAGGGTTGTGGGTGAGTTTCCTCTTCAAAAACATATTTTCTATCTGGAGAACAACTACGCTTAACAAAATGGCTATCTCAAAATTTTGATTGGATGTGTTCGGGGGAATGATGGGCGTGGGGAGGGGGGGTTAGTTGCCCTCCAATCACTTTCGACTATTAAAAAGGGCACTAGCCCTTTGGATTTCCAATCGAATGAGCCTTTCTTGAAGTTTCTACGACAACGCCTTCTATAAAAACCTTATATACCCCCAGGGCATAACTTAAAACCCTTGCCCCGAGGGTTGTGGGCGAGTGTCCTCCTCAAAAACATATTTTCTATCTAGAAATCAACTACGCTGAACAAAATGGCTATCTCAAAATTTTGATTTGATGTGTTAGGGGGAATGATGACCGCAGGGGGGGTTGCTAGTTGCCCTCCAATCACTTTCGACTGTTAAAAAGGGCACTAGCCCTGTGAATTTCCAATCGAATGAGCCTTTTTTCAAGCTTTTACGACAGCGCATTCTATATAAACCTTATATGCCCCCAGGGCATAACTCAAAACCCGTGCCCCGATGTTTGTGGGGGAGTGTTCTCCTCAAAAAGACATTGTTTATCTGGAAATCAATTATGCTGAACAAAATTGCTATCTCAAAATTTTGATTGGATGTGTTTTGGGGAATGATGGGCATGGGGGGGGGGCTAATTGCCCTCCAATCACTTTTGACTATTAAAAGGGCACTAGCCACTCTAATTTCCAATCGAATGAGCCCTTTTCGAAGTTTCTACGACAACTCCTTCGATATGAAGTGCCCAGGGGGAGAAAAAACACATTGTGCCCACATTGTTCTTTACTTAGGCAGCGCTAGCGCGCTGACAATGACCATTCATTAAAGTCATATTCCCTTTCCCACTCAGTCTTATATCTTTGGTCTGCCCTTTTCTTTTTGATGCTCGGTTTTTTGTTGGAGGGTTCACTATCGTCGAGTCTTTATCACCGTCCTCATATTCCTGATCGATATCTATCTTTTCCACCATTATGTTGTAACACGTTTGGTCTATAAACAAGAGAAATATTTAGCTATTATTTCCTTTCTTTCATGAAAAAAAGGAAACGGAAAAAAAGGAAAAGGTGAAAGAAACGGACATGCATTAGTTTAATTTCTTTCAGCACCAGCCTGCTGAGAACCCTTTGTTCTTTCCGGACAAATCCTTCACCGGGAATCCGGCTGAAGTCGGAAATTTGGCAGAAGTAAGGCAGGAAGTTTTGATCAGTTTCGTCAAAGCAGATATGACGTCGAATCACAGCGGGTATGACGTAAACACACAAACGTTGCGTTTATGCTGATACCCCTGTTACCACGGAAACTGCGAATCTGCAGTTAGTCGTTTTGCAGTTACCGTGATATCTGATATACGGTCTACTGCAAAAACGACTATTATATTGCCGAAATTGCACTTTTCAAAAGTCATCCCAAAAGAAAAACTGATATCCAATTACATAACTAAGTGCTGAACTTCTTTCTCACCAATTTGACAAAATTGGATGAAAATGAGATGACTTTTCAGATACCAGGAGCAGATACCACGGTCGGGCCATGATATCTGAATATCAGTTACCGCGGTAACTGGCCAGATACCACGACAACTGCAAAAACGCCTTTTGACCGGGGTATCGGATGCCACGGTAGCTGCAGAAACGACTTTAGACCGTATATCGAATACCATGGTATCTGCAAAAACACAACTATTGTCGTATAATAATAATATTTATTACCCACTCTATAGGTTTAAGATAGTGGAGTAATCAAAGTTAAGACATAGAGAGAGTAAAAAATAAAACACACAACAACAAAAACCACTCGATGAAAATTCTGTTTCAAAATCTGAATAGTAAAATTTGTTTACCGAAAAGGGCTGAAAGACCAAATGAAAATGCGTTACTTCGTTGCTATGACTTGGGCCCATGTTGACTTGGACACACATATTCAAGCAACAATTTAAAAGGATGCGTCAATTACGATCCTATTCAGAGAAAATATCTTTCCCTAAGGTTGATCATGAGGTTTGACAGCCAGACGAGGACCCTTGCCAAGAAGGGCCGAAATATCCGTTGTATGCATTACTTGAATATATTCGCGATTAATAAAATTCCATATAGTGATATTCCATATAACTGTGTTGCATGCTTGACGAAAATGATTTACGACAAATAGGCGTTCACGCACTGAGTAGTGTTAACCAAGCTCATTTGATTGGGCCACTGCAAAGCCGAGTTTGTATTGGGGTTCAAGGTTTCCGCGTCATAGTAGAACTTAGCGATGTGAGCATGGCCTTAAATATTCTGAACATCATGCTAGAGAAAACAGTAAAAATGCCATAAACTCCTCTTAACACAATCCGATATTGCATTGTATTAACTTAAAATACACATACAAAAATTTGCTTTTCAGTTCAACTTTAAGGAGTCTGGTGAAGAACGGATACCTACAAGAGCCAATTGTTGGGCCACAGATTAAATTTTGGGATTCCATAGAAACCTTTGGTCTTGTTCATTTTGGATGCCTGGTCAACTATCATCCGTTTTGGACTTCTTTTGTTTTGCTTGTCGGGATCTCAAAACGTAAGTGGAGGGATACCTATGACATTGCAAAAGTTGTCCGTGTGTAGCCTAAGCAAGATAACTTTCGAAGGGACTGAGATATTTTGATTAAACTCGATGGGAGGATCCTTTGGTTCAAAGGAAAGGTCGAGTTCGTAAATGGGCTCTGTAGCCCTACACTTAAGTGGGGATTCAAATTAAGGGACGGACAAAATATTTTCAAACAGCTAATGAGATAGTCGATTATGGGGTAAGAAAACATGCTGAACACGGCAATGAAAACCATCTTCTCGCCGGACAAGTTGTTCGCCCGGAATCCGGCCAAAACCGGAAAGTTTGTTAAAAGTAAAATTTTTATTTGAAGTTTATAAGATGTTCGATTTCGGGGTAAGAGGGCATGCCGAAACCGTATATGACAATCGTTTTTTAGCAGGACATATATTTCGTCCGGAATCCGGCTGAAACCGGATAATTTGTTATACGTATATTTTTTATTTGAAGTTGACTAGATGTTGGAATAGGGTAAGGAGATACGCTAAATTCGTTTCTGAGCTTCAATTTTTCACCAGCCAAGTAGCTCCGGAATTTCGGCGAAACCGGAAAATTGGCAGAAGGCAGGATCGTTTCGATCGGTATCGTCAAAATATATATGACTTAAGGAGGTAAACACACATGCTGAATCCAAATCTGAACTTGGTTTTCTCAGAGAATTAGCCATTCGGCCTTAATCTGTTTCTAGATCTTTAAGAGTAAAAATGTTCAAGGAGTCAGGCGAAGACTGGATCTAGCGAAGACAAAACCCAATGTCTGGATTAAATATTGAATTTTTGGGATCCCATAGAACCTTTGGTCTTCTTTTTGACTTTCACAGAGGCGCATTCAGTTATCAGATATTTTGCGTCAAGCCAGCTGCGTCGGAGAGTAGAAAGGCTGGACACAGTCGACAAGTGCTAACAAGGAAATTGTTAGTTTCGAAAAAACTTATATTTCTTAGCTGTCTCATCATCGTAATTTTGATGATCTCTTCTAGTGAGAATCGGGCTTTCAAAACTTTCGGTAAGAACTACACCTCTCGTTGATACCATATGATGAATTCTAATTTTGAAATGATGAAGTAACGAACTGGCAACTTGTTAAAACACGCATTTTGGTAAACAGAAAACAGATCATAGAAGCCGCCCATCCCCTAGGATAGGCTAGTACTTTTTGGCTCAATAAACTCTTTCTGACCTGATTACATTCAGGGCCCTAACGACTAGGCGGGAGGCGCCCCCCCCCCGAATATTGTCGGCCAGTCGTTAAAAAGTAGCCGAGTCAACGTGCAGCACCACTATTTTTCGTGAAACCATTCAATTTTTTACTTGGAACAAGTAGATTTTTCTTAAAAACAGTCGGTTTCTTCTTGAAAATAGTTGTTTTTCTTAAAATCAGCCGAATTTTTGTCAACACAGTCGTTTTTGTCTGCGTAAAACAGTCGGTAAAAATGACCAGCCAGTCGATAAATACCCCCCCCCCCACACACACATTTCGGCTAATAACGGTTCTTACGACACCTAGGCTACTTAAATATAGTTACTACTTACCATCAATACTATCAGACAATCCTGTGAAATAAGACAAGTCTGTCTGGTCCTTATTGCTAACTTGAAAACGCTCGGGCTAAGCTTACAGAGGTCATGAAGTCATGAGATGAAGCGAGAAACTCAAATGTCAAAGTTTCGTCAAAGCCGTAAAAATAACTCAACCCCCTTCGAACACACTGGCCTCCCAGGGGACAAGCTGCCGACCGCAGACGGGTCATTAATTAAGGCCCATAGTTGACTTCCGCGAAACGAGTCAGACGCGTCTTTGAAAATCCCCATTTTATGCAACAAAGACATTTGCAAAAGATAAGAAACTTAAAGTTGGACAAATTTTACATACGGGAACAAATGCGGTATAAAAAGTTAATTTGCGGCATAATCGCGGCGTGCATCATGATCAAAATTTTATGCGGCATTTCTCTCAGAATCGCGGCGTAATGCCGCGAAATGCGGCATAAGTGGCAACACAGCTATATACACCCCTGGATGTCCAATAGCCTGATAATCTCTTCATACTGTAAAAATGACCTATATAAGTTGGCTTGCAAAACCAGTAACGTTACTGACCTAACTAATTATAAAAATTACAAAAACTTATATACCAAACACATCCATTAAGCAAAAAAAAATTATTATTATTCAAAAAACAATCACTGCCAAGTAACCTTTAAAAAAATATTGTCAACAATAAATAAAATTCTTTAAAAAAAAAGGAATTAAATATCTAGATCTATTAACATTAAGGACATCAGTGGCAGATTTATTGAACCAATTTCAGTCCCGGATGCTTTTAATAATTATTTCACCAATATTCCAAATGCTAACTCCTGTTCCCCCTCCGAGTCAGCACACCCTAGCAAGAATCCCAGATCCTTATTTTTCTCTCCAACTGATAGTAATGAGGTGCTTCAAGTTATCAAATCTCTCTCTAATAGTAGTACACCTGACTTCTTTGGCATAAGTTATAAGCTTCTTAGGACTGCATCTTCCTATGTTTGTGAACCCATTGTGCATATAGCAAACCTGTCTATGATCAATGGAGTCTTCCCAGAAATATTTAAATCAGCAATTGTTATCCTGATTCATAAAAAAGGCGATCTGTTTGAGATAAGTAATTATCGTCCAATCTCACTTCTCCCAGTTGTTTCCAAAGTGCTTGAGAGAATTATCCTCCGACGTCTTTCTTCCTTTTTATTTGGGATTAATCCTTCAGATTCGTTAATTTCTTCTCATCAATATGGCTTCCGTTCCAATTTTTCAACTGCTCATGCACTAATCGACGCCACACAGTTTATCCGTTCCCAAATTGACCATAAAAATACTGTAATTGGCTTATTTCTGGATTTTTCTAAGGCCTTGGACATGGTTTATCATAGTGTTCTACTAAATAAACTTAAGAACAAAGGGATTCGTAGAATTCCTTCCTCATGGTTCGGCTCTTATCTCTCTGGTAGAGTAGAGAGTGTGAGTCTGGGTGGCATGTCCTCGCATCCCCTATCTGTCCGGAGGGGCGTCCCGCAGGTCTCTGTTCTTGGTCCAATACTTTTTATCCTTTATAACAATGATTTGGTTACAGGCCTGGGTCCATCAATGCACCCAGTACTTTTTGCTGACGATACCAACTTTTTCATCACCGGCCCTAATTTACCATCCATCGTCACCTCTGCTCAAATTCTTCTGAATAGAGTACAGGAATGGTGTCTCGTTAACCGCATGACCATTAACAGCAAGAAAAGTCAGGTTGTATTATTTCGAACCCCTTACAAAAAAAATGAAGCTCAGCAAGCACTTGGCCTAAAATATTCCATCGATCTCCTCCCGCAGGTCGAATTTGCCAAGTTTCTTGGTGTACACATAGACTCCTCCCTATCATTTGCAACTCATGTATCCTGCATCAGAGCCATAATTTTGCGACAGGTAAGTATGATTAATGGTGTGAATAATTTTCTTCCCCATGATATCCTTGGCACCCTTTATTACTCTTTTATTTAGCCATATATCTCATAGTGCGGATCTGTTTGGGGCAACACTTATCCTTCAGTTACCAATAAATTAAAAACTGCCCAAAACCGTGCCATCAAAGCAGTTTTTCGGCTGCCCCGACTATATCCCACCCAGGACTTGTTCTCCGATTTTGGTATTATTCCTTTTGAACAAATTATTAAAAAATTAAATTTATCCCTTGCATACTCTGCTTACCATAAAAACCTTCCTCCCCATTTATTATCTTATTTTAATTGCAATTATTCTGAAAGCCTATGTCTCCGTTCATCCAACCGTTCCTTTATTGTCCCCAAGTGTGTCTCTAGCTCCGCCCAGCGATCTCCCATTTATAAATCTATACTTCAATGGAATATGATACCCCCTAGTATCGAACTATCCACAAGTTTTCGCACGCTGTATAACAATGTTACTAAACTTTGATATTATAAATCTCTAAATTTTTAATCAATTTGCTTTAATTTACCCGTGTTTTCTATTTTTTTCTGTTTTTTTCTTTTTTTTCTCTCTTGTTCATTTTCAATTTTTTGTTGTTATGGTCCTCAACAAGTTCGCTTCCAGGATCCATATTATTATTGGTGTTATGTTTCATCTTGTTTTTATTTCAATAAATTGAATTGAAATTGAATTGATCAGAGGACAGAAACTTTGGGGACAACATAAACCTACCAGAGCCTGGGGGAAGGGTAATAACTTGTGCCAAAGGGCTATATAAGATTTTGTGGAAGAAGTAGTCGCATACACTTCGGAGAGGATTCGAATGATTAGAAGTTGAAAGTTCTAGTAACTTTTTTAAGAGTCACAAGTGATCCGATAGCAACTAGCCTCCCCGCACCAGCCCTAAGGCCATGAGGCTTCAGAATTTTACTTTTTTCCAGAGGCACTTTACATGGAAGGAATGGTCGTATAAACTTCGAAGGGGGCTCATTCGATTGGAAATTGGAAGTTATAGTGCCTCCTTTAAGAGTCAAAAGTTATGGGAGTGCCACTACCTCTCCCCCATGCCTTTTTTCTCCAAATGCATCGGATAAAAACTTAAAAAATAGTTCAAAGATTAGATAACAAAAAATCCAGGGTTAAAACTCCCCAGGGCCCAAGGCAGGCATTATAAGTTATGCCCCGGGGCATGTAGGGTTAATAAAGAAGGAATACTCATATAAATTTCAGAGGGCTGATTTGATTGGAAATTGAAAGTTCGCTTTTTAAGTAGCAAAGGTGATCGGAGGGTAGTTAGCCCTCCCCCCCCCCCTATGTCTATTTTACCCCAAACCCACCCGATAAAAGTTTCCAGATAGCCATTTTGTTAAAAATAGTTCAAACATCAGGCAAGTGTTGTAATTATGCCCCTGGGGCATATGAGGGTTTAATGGAAGGAATGAGAGAGAGACAAGGATTTATTGTAAATAACATAGAAACAAAAAGTTATTGCTACTTCCCCTAAAAAGCAAAGCGTGTCCATTGGGGAGGTCGAGAAAATGAAATTCTTAAAACAAAAAGAAAACTTGGCCACCGACACCACTAATACCATCACACTAAACGATAAATACCAAATAATAGCATATATTATACTTCCCCCGGGAACATCATCAACAAGACATCACAATAAATAAATCAATCAATCAAAACTCATATTCATCAAAAGGTAGTTCCTTAATGCCTAGAACCTCATACCAATCTACCTTTTCTATATCATTTTTACTTTTTACCATCGTATTTTGACTGATCACTGGAATCCCTGATTTTTTACCTTTAACCAGCTTCGTTGCAGTTCTAAGGCTAGCTGAAACTCAAAAGTGGTCGGATACATCGTTGATAAGGATCCTGGGAAGACTCAAGGGCACATTAGAAAGGATATTATCCAGAAGCTTAACTGATGTTCCCGAAATTCTTGTAGGGATGTTTATACAAGGATGAAACCCATTAGATAGACGTCTATTAATACATTCAGTGCTTGCAGATGACTAATCTATAAGGTCAATATTAAAGTCCCCCATAATAAAACAAGGCATAGAGTTAATCGAGAGTTCATTAATTGTTCTTCAAATAGGTCCATAAAGTCTTGGAGCAGACTCTGCGGAGGTCCATATACTACAGCAATACAAAAGATCGAATTCTCTCTAGTGACATGTAGAACAAAACACTCGCATACTTTCACTCTATATATTGTAAGGTCTTTTCTTATTAAAACCTTATAATCAGCCTGAATATAAGTTGGAGGGCCTCCGTGTTGGTAATACTCTCGACTCCAAACATTTCAAATTTATGTGGGCATCCAGTCCACGATTCTATTGCACTAGCGATTTTTACAAATGCCAAGGCTAATTTTGACGGAATTTCGCCATTGATAAGGGATGAGTCGGTGAAGGTAAGTGAGCCTGGGCCAATATGACGTTGATTGGTGATTGCATGAGAGACAAGTTGTTTAATATTATTTCCACTGGCTCTCAGTTTTTCCACTTCCAAAGCAACAGAATTCATAACCTGCTGTTTGCGTACATGTAGTATTGCCAAGTTGAGGGAGAGAGTTACATAAGGATTGGCAGCAAGTTCCTTTCGTAAAATGAAATTGGATGGGGCAAGCGTCAATTTTAAATCCACTTTAATATTGGGTGGTAGCCATTGGGGTATATTAAATATTTCATGATATACTTTTCCAACTAGATGTAATTCACTAGTTGCAGCATTTTTAAGTGCATCTGTACTATCAGTATTTGTAATATATTCATATCCATTGGAGGTGCCTTTCAATTCCTTGTAAGACTTGGGTGTCATCAGAATGAATTACATATATCTTGTATAATTTGAGAGATTGTTGCTTGTGCTCACCAGCGTGCCATTTATGTAGACACTAATTTGACGAAATAAATTATGTAATATACAATTTTCATACGATATTCTATCGGCAAGAATTGGCAATGTATTATCGGATTTCCGGACTTTCATATGTGAATCTATAAATGTCAAAGACATGTCCATAAAGTAGTCTTCATTGGAATAAATTTGAAAGTGGATATTATCGGAGAGGGGTTGTTGTGGAAAAAATTGTTCATAGTATCCATGTTTTGCACTCCCATCAATATTATCTGCATTGAATAGATTTAAAGATGAAGTGATTGAAGGTTGGGAATCCTTATTTGGTAGTTATGACATATCAGGAAAAGAAATCAATTTTCGATTTAACAATATTCTTCCTGGGGCTTCTTCTTCTACTGTTTACAGTACGTGTCGTCTTTTTCCTTCTTTTCTTTGACAGGGGTGACGTCTTTCGTTTCTGACCTGAGTAGAGACTGATGAGTGGTGCACTGTTTCTCGAACTTTTTAAACCTTTTCCATTTTGATGAGATTTCAATTTTAAGCCAAGGGTTCGCGCACTAGACCTAAGATTTTCCGAAGCACTTTTTTTTAAATCCTTGCAAGAGCTCCAATTGTATAGTGTAGAGAATGCAAAATGTGTCGCACCCGGTACAATATATTTTCCAGCCAGAGGTAGCGCAGAGTGAAACAGCCTAGCAAACCAACTGCCAAGACCATAGCCAGACATCGACGAGTGACCTTTGTAATAGTCCTTTCCATTGCCCAATTGTCTTGGGCCAAGAGTATTAACATAACAGTCAATATCAGGACAAATGAATACCATTTTTCTATTAGACATCTTGTTGTTGAATGGGTCAAAAATGGCATGTAATCACAGCAAAACCTTTTGTTACTGCTAGAGAATTACCTAATTCAGTTCTTAGTGTTAACTGACAGAGTTCCAAATAGGAAGTGTTTACGGGGATATACTGAAGATGCTTTATACTGTAATGGTGAATATGTTCTTGATTGGGTTTTTCGTTCAAGAACTCGTTGGAGGGGAACATTGCTATTGCCAACCCCGGATGTTTCAACAAATGAAGCTTAGAGAAGTATACCAGTGTCCGTGGAGAAGGCAGGCAGTTAGTCAGCAAAAATTAAATTAGTGTTTCCAGCACTTTTACCATTGATTCTACTGAGCTTAAAGCCAAGAACATCTTTTAGATTATCATTGAGAATAATCTTTTCATTGGCAATGGGTGAACTAATGTAGATCTTGCCCTCCTCCTTTGAATAGTTGAAATGAAAGGCTCCTTTTTTACGAGCGGAAATTCTTTTATTGATAGAACGACATAAATCATTCATACAGGTGAGTTCTTTGTAAGGTAATTCAATATATGAATAATTCATCCAGTTGATCTTTTGAATTTGTTCTTGATCACCTGGGGGTGGTGGCCAATCATAGGGTCTAATTTTTATATTATAATTTGCGATCTTTTCTCAAGATGTCATATGTATTTTTGAGAATAGAGTCGACAAGAGCCACTTCATACTTTCCATCATCGAATTTGATTGTGGGGGAGAGTTTCGTCCAAAAATCACTTGTTCTATTCAAATCATTGTAGAGAGGATCAGAAACATTAGACATGAATGTCACATAGAAATCATTGGACATTGTTAATGTCTTCAACTGCAACCCAAGAATCAAAATCATAGTTTTATCCTAGCCAGCAAACAGGCAGCCATCTCTTGCCCCTGCGAGTACGGCTTCTTAATATCTTTTCAATTTGATAAATTTCACCAGTGTTTCTAACTTTTTAGTTAGAAACTAAAAAGTCCATATTCATAAGCGCTATCGAGGATCTCACCATCTGTGTTATCTCGCAGTCTATGTGTCGTGGGTGTAGTTTCTAGGATTTTAGACACTTTAAAAAGTTCAGTGCTCCATAAATAATTCCCCTTTTCAAAAATATTGGTGGTTCTATTAATTTGAACAGTATCACCAACATTGAATTTCTTCTTTACATTGTTTTTCACTGGAATATTGCTTTAGAAAAGCATTAAATGTATTTTCACTGCAATGAACTTCCCGAGGGCTAACATTGGACAGGGATAGATGTGGTCGTTGGTTGTATATTTGCATGATTTTATCTAAATCATGAATAAAAGCAACAGTATTTTTAAGCGTGCAATATATTGAAATTAATAGATGAATCGTTCTTATCAATCGTTCAGCCAATGCAGTCTTTATCGGACTGTGACTATGATAGAGTGTTGTATTATATTTCAATAGAACCTTTTGTACATGAGGATTAACAAATTCACTACCGCGATCTGATTGAATTTTTTTATAGCAATCCTGTTCAAGAATACTTTCTAAAGCATGAGCAACTTCAACACCTCTCTTTTATTGCAATGGAATGGCATAGGCATAGCGAATAAAGACACTGATTGCCACTAGAATATATTAGTAGGGTGTATTGTGATACCGTTGAATCGTGTCTAAAGTTAAAAGATCAGTTTGCATTATATGCAGAGGGAAAAGGCTTTAGTTTGTCGATATTGCTTGCCACGAAGCCAACGAATCCGAAGCAGTGTGTAACTCGGTTCATTTTCTAGATACTCTTTTGCTTTTCTTTAATGTGCTACCATTTATGTCAGAGGTAACTTTAGAAAGCGTTGTGGGGGAACTTAGACTTCCCGCTTCACCAATATTTTCATATACATGTTTTAAAACTTCATCCATTTTGAACGCAAACGCGTAGTTTAATGTCCACTTCCCTTTTGCACCCTGGAGAGTGAATCAATACGTCTTCGCTTTTGTCTAGCCATCATCGTTGGTGTTATTAAATAATTGCTGCTGCTGCTAGTATTTTCCAAAATTCAATTAAAATCTTCTTCTTCTTCTCTTTTAAATGGTAGCGATGTTAGAGGACTATATTCCTTTAATTTCTTTAGAATTTGCTTATTGCCAATAAGACTTTTGGGGAAGTTTGATGCATTTAGAAAGGTATATAGATTATTGTCAAATGATAAAAGTCCTTTACGATTCGTTACCATATTGCTAATTAAATCAACTAGATTATAACTTTTTCCCTGAATTATAATTCGTTTCCCTGTGCTATCAACTTGAACTTGATCATCACCACCACCACCACTTTCCAACATGAGATATCCTAATACTCTTTTACTAGGTTCTCGATAGGTCACTGGCAATAGGTTTCCAATTGATGTCACTACTGAATTCAATTCCTTCTCCTTTGATTTCACTGTTGAATCTTGAGGAGATGTTTCCTGTTAAGGCGGATATGTGACGATGGTGGTGGATCTCTCATGATAAGGTCTTTGTTTGTCCACACGACGCAATGCATCTTGAAGTAAAAATAGCTTTTTATCATCGGCAATATTTTCTTCATTAATGAATTTGCTTATATTGTCTTCGAAATGTTCCATGGGGGAGAGGACAAGTTCAAATGGCGTCAATTTATAGGGTTTAGTCATCTGGAGAAAACTGTTTAAAAGTACTGCAATTATTGGTAGTAAAAGTGTAAAAAAGCTACCGCCCGCTTGAAGGAGACGTTTTCTTTTAAAAATTTTTCCTTTGTCTTTGCAAGCCAAGGCATGTACAGCGGAACGATGTTGCTTTGTCTGTTGCTTAACTACTTCCGGCAAATGCACATTTCCATCAGTTAAATTTAAACAAAGTTCAGATATTAGATTAATGAAATCATTGTTAATACCACGTTTGAGTATGGCCTTCCTGAGTAGAGGTTTTGAAGTGCCTAAAACGGAAAATAAATGCCGTTGTTCGTGTAGTTTCTTCAGTGTCATGATGGCAACTAATAGCTTTTTCTACTGTTCACCGGAAGATATACAGTAATTTCCTTGTCGAAAATATCTATGACTACATGTAGATCCTCGGGTGCATTCTGATTGAGATTCTAGAGAATGTACCCGTAGGCCTTATTTGTCGCCTGACTGTACCCTGATAGCACAAGTTTTGGGGTACCTAGATATATTGGCTTATTTAGAGGTATAAGGGCACTAGAGTCACGAACAACTCGGTAGATAATACAAAGGGTAGAGTTAAAAGCAAAGATTCTCATACACTTGATCTGATGAAACAGATTGTGTAGAACTAGGGTTATGGAAATGTGTTCATGATGCAAGCGAAGGGTAAAGAGCTGTGGCATTTCCTGTGAGAACTGTTCAATTGATTCAGCCAATTCATCAATAATCAACCATGAGTTTGGTTCAATACTATTGAAAACATCATGTCCCCGTAGGAATTGTATTGGCATGTATGTGGCAGTAGCTTTCAGTTGATCGTAAGACTCCTGCCAAATATTATAGCAATAATAAATTTTCTTTGGTTTTTCCAAACACATTTTATTACAATTTTAATTATTTTAGCTAAAATTGTCGTTTTCCCCGACATTGATGGTCCACACAGAAACGACCTGAATAGTGTTTTAAATTGATACATACTGCTGCTTCTGTTGACAACAGTGGGACTACAGCGAACTGCAAACCATACATGTCAAATGAATAAATAATAATTTTCCCATAGATCTATCTATTGAAGAACAACAAAAACAATATTTCATTCATTTATTAACATCAACACTTTTTTGTACAGCAAGAATAGTACACACTTTTTGTTCAAAAACAACAATAGTGCACACTATTTGTTCAACAGCACTATTGTACAACAATAGCATTTTTCATTTATTAACAACAACAACACTTTTCTGTACAGCAACAATAGTATACACTATTTGTTTAACAAGAAAAATAGCAACAACAGCATTTTTCATTTATTAACAAAAACACTTTTTTGTACAGCAAGAACAACAATAATTATTAACAACAGCACTCTTGTACAACAATAGCATTTTTCATTTATTGACAAAAACACTTTTTTGTACAGCAAGAACAACAATAGTAAATTCATTTATTAACA
Organism: Artemia sp. Qi Xiang Cuo; assembly: GCF_049724085.1. NCBI lineage: Eukaryota > Metazoa > Arthropoda > Branchiopoda > Anostraca > Artemiidae > Artemia > Artemia sp. Qi Xiang Cuo. The sequence continues at coordinate 11,586,540 of NC_142794.1, read as the reverse complement.
ACAACAGCATTTTTCATTTATTAACAACAACACTATTTGTACAACAACATTTTTCATTTACTGACAAAAACAGTTTTTTGTACAACAAGAACAACAATAGTACACACTATTTGTACAAAAACAATAGTACACTCATTTTGTACAACTTAAAATAGCAATAGCAATAGCACTATTTGTAAAACAATAAGAACAACATTTTTCACTTATTGACATAAAAAAACAACTTGCAACAATAACAACTGCAGCATAGTTGAACAAATTTCTAGACTAAGAAGAGAAAATGTGAATCCCCCCATCCCCGGGGCCGCGGGCCGAAGGCCGGCTGCGAGCGGGAACCGTGAGCCGAAGGCCAGCCACGAGCGGGACCCCCTACCCCCGGGGACCGCACTGGAAAAACAAACTCTGTATACAATAGCCGCTGCTGCTGCAGATTAGGTTAGGTTTTACTATTTGATCATTTAAGTTAATTTATCAGGTTAGGTTAGGTTATACTACCTGAGCATTTAGGTTAATTTATCAGGTTAGGTTAGGTTAGGTTGTACTATTTGAACATTTAAGTTAATTTATCAGGTTAGGTTAAGTTAATTTATCCAGACCGAGTTGGTTGCGATAGTCTACACAGTCAACCCGGTCTGAAATTCGTTAGTGGCCACGGGGAAGTACTTATACATCATCCTCGAGCACAAAGACCTTGTCAGATATACATGACATGGCATTTTTTCAACTCCAAGAGTATATTTTCTATACTGCAGAGAGTGAATTGCTATCACCTTTGCTCTTGGCACTAGACAACTATCTACACAGTTTCTGTAGACACTCTGGTTGAAATAATTTTTACAAAGTGTTTAGGGACCCCTTTACACGCCTGCTTTACATCTTTGTCGTGTGTTTCTACACAATAAACTTTAGGACCGGGGAACACCCCATTGGATATTAAATCGCTCCCCGTCTCTGATTTTAACATTAGTAGTTGATTGGGAGCTTGAAATTTTACTAACTTGGGGTAGAGGAACGCAATCCAGTTAGTGAAATCCATCTGCGAGCTGATGTGCGCCCCTTTCTCCAAATCATTTAATAAATCCCCGGTTTTAACTTTTAAAAGCAGAGAATCTGTATCCCCATAATAAACTTGAACCTCCCCCTCCCTTGGCCATTGTGCCTTGCACACATTGTAAGAAAACGACAACATGAGCTTTTTTTTGGAAATTTCCGGTACTGAACTACCTCCCGCTATATTCTTGTTCAGCTAAACATTTCTTTTTTTCCTGTGTAGAAGAACCATGTTCGACTTTATGCTCGTGAATGTAGTAAAACTAGGGTCGGCTATAATTCGTGCAAATTCTTAGGGGCATGTTACGACGTCACAACTGGATCTGTTCCGTACGCTTTCATAAATTTTGCCAAACGCTTAATTTAAAATGAACTTGTATATTTGATTTTCTACTTTGATCCTTTCCTGAGAGTGTTTACCGACAAAAGTAAGAGTAAACGTAATCAAATAGGGTTTCTTATTCAATTGCAACACCCAGTGCTTTTTTGCTTTCTTGAAAGTGATCTTTATCTTCGGTTGCAATAGCTCATGATAAACGGAAACTTTATGTCCATGGTACAGGTCTGCATTGTGTTTCTGCTTGGGGGGTCCAGTGCATGCCCATATCATCGACCAAAGACCGATTGTATTGGTTCAGAGATTCCTTGGTCACTAGTCTATTGACACAAGGAAATACAAAATCCTTGACAGAATCGTGAAGTTCCAATGGTATGTGCTCGTCAATTTTGAAGAACCACCCTTGTGGACCAATGTCCTCGGCGGTTGGAATGTCGGGGATCTGACAAGGATTTTCAAGCCATTTATAATTTCCAGACGGCAAAGAGTAGTGAGATATTGCCGAGGGGTACAATGAGTTCATATCAAGGAACACTGCATTAAACTTTACACCAGTGTCTTGTCCACTTGGATCTGTTGTTAAAACGCAATATCCATGAACCCCCCCCCCCTCATTGATCTTTCTACAAAAAGGTGTGATCCACATCAGTGATCAATCCTATTTCCTCCCTACTAATTTCTAAAATTAAGTCCATCACCAAATGTGGTGTGGAAAAACAGTAGTCAATATCTAATCCAAACTCTGAATAAATTTGTTCTGTGTTTTTACAGAAAATATCTAATAGAGTGAGTATGTCACTGGCCAAGTATAGTCTACAATAATCCCACCCATTTTTACAATTACCCGTATCCCAAACCCTCTCGGCAAATTCATATTCCTCGGCAGTACATTCACTATTGGTAAGTGAATTAGAGAAAGCTTCAATTGGAGGTAGTTTCACCTCACTTTACCAAGCACCAAAACAGTAATCATTATATACATATACGCCCCTATAAGTCAGTAGGTCATACATTTCACTGTCTGGAAAGCGCTGTTTAAGCAGAGTAAAAATATCAAAATTGTCTCTTTTATGCATTTGAATCAATTGACTCAAAACCTTGGGGAAAAAACTACATGAATCTAAAAGCCAGATTTTCCTCCAGCACGTCTGCCCATTATTTACTACCTGCCATTTCAACTCGAGAAGAACCAGCTTCTCAGATGATTCTGGGGTTATATTGTAGGTAAATGAATTGTTTACCAATGGAGTATCTCCTCCCTGTCCCTTACCGTGCATACTTGCCAAAGCCGGTAAAATAAATTTTAAATCGTAATTTGAATTGTAAATGAAAACCGGTATAAAAACTGCTGGCTTGCATTCACATTGCACGATTGATGTGCTATACCACAAAAATTAATACCCCCTGACGATACTTCCTGACAATATGGTCCCTGACTTTCCCTTCCCCCTTCTTTTCCCCCTAGTCCCTTTTCCCTTAGTCCGCTCTTCAAATTCTCCCTTACAAACCCAGCATATTTTTGATTTTTAATCGCTAGACAATCCTCTACAGACAACAACATTGGGTAATTAGTATTTCTGAAACGATAAAATAGCTCCATTCGCAGTGACAATTAATTTAGTTAATGCCTTGATCATGCACTCATTCTCATCCAACATCTCGACTATTTCTAACAACTGCATTGTGTTAGAGTTTTCTCTGTGTGCGTGGGCAGAGGAAACCGCAATAGCTTGCTGCTCCTTTATTTGTTTTAGAAATTGGGTTACATTCACATCAGCTACCATAGCTTCACAATCCAATGCAATCTTATTGCGTTGAAGGAGGGTCTTCTTAAAATTTTTAAATCTGAAAATGGCCCTGTCACCCGAAGCTGTTTCCACTGATTGAAAACCATGCCGCCTACAATGTTTCATATGATTCTGTAGCTTTAAATCACTAAGAAATCTGGACAGGCATGTTGGACAGTAGAAACATAGCCCCATTTTCTTACTCCCTCCCATAACTCTACTGATATCTGTAATAGGATTGAAATGGTCAATTACATTGGGCTCACTAGGTGGTGTATACAACAACCAAACCCAGTGCTTCACCAATTCCATTGACGGGCTCCTTACTGGGAACATTACCACCTTTTTATTTGAACGTGCTCCATCCTCAAATTCAGTTTCATATTGGATCGCAGTAACGCCGATATTTAAATGGGAATTGACCCGTTCGAAAATATCAATTGACCTTAGCGTTACTGGAAATTTTCCTTCTAAACAAGAGAAATCTACAGGGGGAAAATCATACCCCTCCTTCCCATGTACAGCCCAGTATTCCAAATTTTTCTTTGTAGCGTCATTTCGTAGATGTTCGAAAGCTTATCTGAGGAAAGCGTACATGAAACATTTTTGGCCTGTTTCGAAACAGATTCGTTGAACGCCCTCTACAACCCTCTAAATCGGGATTATATTTTAATTCAATAGCCCTCTCCCCATGCTCCCCTCTTAAAATAAAATCTTTTTTAAATTTACAAATATTAACGCTTAAATTTTCAATAAATAAAACTACGGGACCACTCCCGTTCTCATTATAATTTTCGAGATGCGTAATAATGTGGTCTATCCACTGCGTAAAAACTGTTTCATAATTATCTAAATGAGGATAGACCACTAGCATCTCGGTGTGTACATAATGATCGTACACCTCGCATTTGCCCTCGTTCAAATAAAATATCTTTAAAACAACTGAAACCTTAAAAGAGTCCCTACCCCCCACAACTGAATCTGATTTTCTAACAGTGCACTAATTTTTTCTACATATACATGAACAATATCTATAGGGTCAAATATAAAATCCCCCCCCCCCCATAAGTAAATTAAAGGGATCCCCAAAGGTTGCACAATAAACGACTATTGTATTTAATATCGAATTTGTTTGATAGAATTCTGGTAGTTTTGTAAATTGTGCATTGTTACCGTCCCCCCCTTTTTATTATCCCCCCCCTCCACCCCACTTGGTTCAATAATATGGCCATGTAAATCCATTGGAGTCATTTCATTTGTTTGAATAGGAATTATATTCATTAAATCAGTGGGTAAAGGGTTCTCAGTTAACTCATTGGCAAAATCACATAAAATCTGCAATGTTTTTGGATTTAGGAATGGTAAGTCCCCCTCTGAACTAGCTACATTACCTTGCTCAACTGTGCAATTATCTACGATGAAATAATTAGTTAATAGATTATCAATATTATAAGGTATTTCAACAGAGTTAACGATACCATGTTCTTCGTTGATAGGTGATGTTTCATTTTCCTAAAGAGCTTGAAACTCCATTGCCGCTTTAATGAGTTCATGACTTGTTTCTTCTTCTTCAACTGATGAGGGGGAGACAGAGAATATGGAACCAATGCAATCTATAAAAGAAAATAGCTTATTGTCAAAGTGTCTAAATCACCCTATCTTTAAAATTGGATTATTATTTACGTATTATTTAAAACACGCTTAGTAGTAGTAGTAGTAGTAGTAGTAGCAGAAGCAGTATGCACATAGTGGCATTTGGTTAACTCACTGTTCCCTACTTTATATATCCTGAAAGTTCCAATTTCCAACTTAATAGCGATATAAGATATTTACAATCTAAAACATGACATAGTAGGTTTTGATTTTGTTCAAACAACCCCCCCAAAACTTTTATATTAATACTCTATATCTGCTGTGGAAAAACGGGGTCTTTTGCTTGGTTGAAACGGAGAGTCTATCCCGTTCAGGTCATCTCCTGTCACGATACACAACTTACTCAGATAGATAGTTGTTTTTATGATATCAGTAGATGCAAGATTAGCCATTCGTCAACAAAGCAGCATTCACTAAAAAAACAATATCACAAAAGATTTTGCTTCTTACTATTGGAAATTATAACCGAAATATCGTGCCTTTTTTGGCTTCGATAACCTAATTCAAGAGAATTTAGCAGGCTGAATGCATGCACTTGACAGGATTCAATAATTAAACAGTTCAAAAGGAGAGCATTATATTTCCTTTGGGAGAAAAAATCTTTAGCGAGAAATAAAATTTAAACTTACATGTAGGTCTACAGCTTGCAAGTTGAGAGCTGTAGGGGCCATATCATTCTCGCCTTGCGTTGCACGTAATGGGCCCGGCAATGCTTGATAGGGGGCAACCTCAAAATCTGATGTAGCTGCGGCAACGATGTCATTGGCTTGCACAGATGAGCCAGCGGGGTTCACCAACATGTGAGAAGCCATCCACTCTCTCTTTAATTTTCTGCTAGGCCTCATTAGAGCATGCTCGGATGGGACTTGGGCAGGCACCACTGGTCTGGAACGGATGGGCGTGGCTCTGTTTGGGCCAGCCATCTTTAGCTGTTGCATAGGAGTTACATCATTACCCCTGGCCCTCTTACTGGGAGTGGGGTATTTCTAATATTTAACATTAAAAAGAAGAAAAAAATAAGTATAAAATAACGACTCCCTGTTAGAGAAGAAAAATTAGTATCTCCTTCTACAGAATTTATTGTAAGACATAATTTTGTCTACAAAGCATCTGCCATTGTCCCAAAGAAGCTCCTCCCCCCTTTTCAGCAAAGCAAAAAGTAAAATTTGCGTGAAATATACTGTGACAGTCAGTAGTATGTAAAAAACATATAATTTAAAACAAAAAGAGCTAACGTGTGTTTAAAGTTAAAAAACTAGCATTATTCTTTAGGGCCAAAAGGTTCATCAAATCCAGTCCAATGATTTAAAATCTAGATCTCAAAATAGCCAGCCATAAATATAGCAGACAAAATATGGTTTAATTAAAAGCTAAGCAAACACTAAACTTCAGGGTTATATATAGGAAAGGCTACATTATTTTTCTTGTCAAAAGGGTGCGCATGTCTCCACAATGAATCCATCCCCTCACTTTTCACGGAAAGAAACAGTTTGTTTCACCTTACAACAAAGTTGTTAGAATCGAACCTCGTAATCTACGCACGGTCCCCACCCTCCTGTTTCAAACAGATAATGACCACTTAAAAAGGGACCAATAACAGTTTCCATTTGAAAATATTTATTATAACTGACACCAGCCCCCCTTGTAATTCAAAGGATTTATTGTAGGAAAATATTTCTTTAATTTGACTAGAAAAAGCATCTTTTTTTGAAACCATTTTTCTTGGTTTATCAGATAATAAGCTCGATCCGACTATTGTAATTGTGTTACAAAGGATGTGCATTTGACGGGATGCAATAATTAAGGTTTTAACATGTTTACCGAACTGATAAGAGTCAGGTTAGCGGCTTAATGTCATAGTGGGGATCGGTATATTAATATCTAAGAGTTGACAGATGTCAGTTGTCACTTTTGCTTGGATACATAAAGGTGCATTGAAAATGCAGAGGAGGGAAAAAGTCACCTTTTTTTAGAAAGAGAATAACTTCCAATGAAAGAATTAAAATCGTTAACAGTGGGGGGTTTACACGGTAGAAAAAGATCATATTTTACGCTTTCTAACGACTATAAACATCGCATAGTGGAGTCTTTTTTTTTGGGGGGGGGGGGGGTACCCTGAATTTGAACATACTGGAGGGCGACTACAAAAATGATTTTACTTGGAAAAACCTAAGAACATTTACTAAACAGAACTCACATTATAAATGTTTGTAGCTAAAACTTCCAAGTCAACAATATTTAATGTTCTCTCCATGATGTTGTGAGACGATATGATGCTTCAAGCTCAACGCATGTCCATTATAAACAAAATCTCAAGGCCGAATTGTGCTGTAAGTGAAACCTTACGTAAATCCCCGATTGACCTAGAAAGAGACTCATGATCCTGTCCCGTTTGCGGATCAATACACTTAGAAACATCACCTGATTGGCCTTGAAAGAGACACGTGATCCTGTTCCCGTTAGAATCAATAATCCAGCAATTGTTGTTGAACTTATGTCTACGTCCATGAAAACAACAAATAAATTGACCGACACTCATAACCATCAAACAACCATCCAATAACAGAACAGAAACCATGAAATAACCATGAAAAAAAACATCAAATAACCATCAAATAACCAGAAACCATGAAATAACCATATAACCATCAACATACAGAACAGAAACAAAATCAAATAACCATCAAACAACAATATAACCATGAAAAAAACATCAAATGACCATTAAACATCAAATAACCATCAACAAACACATAAAAAAGCATGCATAAATTATGTATAGTTAGTATTCATTAACCCATTCCTACTGATATGGATAACCTATTCCTCTAAACGTTGTTCCTGAACATTTTAAAGTCTAATTGTAAATCTTTCTTCCCAAAGTTTAAAAAAAATTTTGTCAATTGGTAGCGGGATGAACTGAGGCGAATTAGTTTGAAATCGGTAGAAAATTTGGTGCCAACTAACATTTATTATTAAAGTAAATAAAAAAGAGACACCGTTGTAATTCTTAATATTATCCTTCGAAGGGCTCTTTTCAGGTTTGAATAGTCATTTATTATGTGGGTGTTTGTTCTTCTGGTCCACAGGTGATTCACCGAGGAAAAGGATAATTTTAGTTTTAGAGCTAAGGAAATTCTAAGTGAATAAATTGCATTTGGCTATTTTAGTTAAGGTTTGAGTCGATTGTGCTAGAGTCTTTTAGGTCTAAATTATCAAATTATATAAATTCTGTTAATTTGGTGCAAAATGGAAGTTTTATTGATTCGTTAAAGTACTTCAAGAAGATAAACAAAGGGGTACTAAAAGTAGCCAAAGCTCGCAATAATCAAATAAATTGGTTACAACTTTATCAGTAACTCCAAAACACGGTATCCTATAATTATTTCCTGTAGAAGGAAATAGTGTTCCTTGGATCTCTGGCAAATCTTAAGCTTCCTTAGGACAGTTTTTTTATTTGGAGATCCCTCAACTTGAAAAGATCTTAAACTTTCTGTTTGTCCGATATTACCCCCCCCCCCCCACCTCTCCTTGCTCTATCTGTATAACATCAAGGCCACCTTTGTATTTACAATCGGAAAGGATTGGATAGGTAATGGATGAATAAAATATAGGGTTGCTTCTCTTAGTTTGATCTCCCATATAACGTTGGAACGATCCAAGTAAGGATTACACAAAACTGGGGCCCAGGGAGTTCCAATTTCTGAGTGTAAGATATTTTATTAATGCTACGCTTAAGTTCCAAGAGACACTAGGCCGGAAAAAGAGGGAGCACAATTCTCTCCTAGCGTTTACTACTTGTTTAGGGCCCCCTCCTAAACCTTCGATTATTCGAAGCTTATTCCACAAGTTCAAGTTTCTGGGAACAAATTAATTTTAGATTATTTTAACATTTAAAAATACTGTCTTTTGTTTAGACGGCTCGAGCTTTAACTAAGCGTAATGAGCAAATGGGACTATGAAACCAATCACTAAAATAGAACAAAAGTCTTACAAAAATCGTAAATTTCTTATGCGGGTATTCTCCGCCTCTAATTAATATTAATTAGATCACGCATCCTTTAATTAATCACAAAGGATCTCAGGGTTTCCTCCAAGTATCAGTAAGGTTAAAACCCTTTATAAATCAATTGACAATTTTCAAAGAGGAATTTTCGTCCTAACTAATGTTAAGTGGTTCAAAAGATGTAATTGTTATTTTAATTCAAATAGGATCTTTTGATTTGGACCAAACAACAAAAATATTCCTGAAGTTCACTACTTCATCTAAGTATTATATTCAATGGAAATTTAGATAGGCTAGGGGTAGCCTTTTATCCTAGTTAAAAAGAACTTCACCTACTCAGTTCCTAGCTTCCGAGGCAAAACTACCCCGATTTGTCTCTGATCCGTACATTCTATTCAATTTGATAGTTGATACGCTTAGCGACCTTTCCCAATCCTTTTAGCCAATCCCCAACCCTTTTGTTAAAAAGTATTATTTTGCAGTATTTCGAGGCCTTAATTCTAAAGCTTGACATGTCATAACACTTTAAGACATTTCTCTCTCTTTTATACAAAACTGGTCTAAACGGGGTGTCCAAATATTTATTATGGGTTCAACTGTCTTTCGATTCTTAAACAAAGAAATGTCTTTTCAAGATTTATGACTGTGTATACAAAGAGAAGGTATTTTCACAACTGAGCTAATTTGAAATAGTCGATTTACTTCTGATCTGTTGGATCAAAGGGGATTCCAACTTGTGTTTAAATTGATTTACCAAATTTACACAATCATAAGGCCTCCTTATAAGTAGTATGCGTCGTCTGGATTTGCTTGCGCCCCTAGGAATCTCTATGTTATTTGGGGTTATTGAATTACCAAGGCCAACCAGACAGGTTTCTGGTGGGTATAGTCTGGTTTAGTGGGTATAGTCTGGATTGGTGGGTATAGTCTGGTTTTGTGGGTATAGTCTGGTTTATTGGATATAATCTGGTTTGGTGGGTGTAATCTGGTCTGGTGGGTATAGTCTGGTTTGTCGAGCATAGTCTGGTTTGATGGGTATAGTCTGGTTTGGACACTATGAACGATATTAATTAATGTTTTGAATAATAGGAGTGTGATTGATTCTAATTAGTGATTGGGTAATTTTTTAACATGAAATCTCTGAATAAGATATTTTTTGGGGGAGATGGGGTGATTGTGCACTGTATAATACACATTTGATGTTTGGACAGTGTTGTCAATTTAAAATAGTTTAATGTTCCCTCCTTCCCCCATTTCTGAGGACAAGGGGGGGTCAATTTTGGAGGGAAAACCAAAAATACTCAGAATCAAAAATAAATGGGATCTACCTCAAGGGGAAGGCTCTAAGGCCCTTCGTTCCCCCCATTTCTGAGGGAAAGGGAGGGGGGGGTGTCAATTTTGGAGGGAAAACCAAAAATACTCAGAATCAAAAATAAATGGGATCTGCCTCAAGGGGAAGGCTCAGAAATACTCAGAATCGAAAATAAATGGGATCTGCCTCAAGGGGAAGGCTCAGAGGCCTTTCGTTCCCCATTTCTGAGGGCAGGAGAGGGGGGAGGGGGAGAAGGTCAATTTTGGAGGGAAAATCAAAAATGCTCAGAATCGAAAATAAATGAGATCTGCCTCATAGGGGAAGACTCAGAGGCCCTTCGTTCCCCTATTTCTGAGGGCAGGGGAGAGGGGGGTCAATTTTGGAGGAAAAACCAAAAATACGCAGAATCGAAAATAAACGGGATCTGCCTCAAGGGCAATGCTCAGAGGCCTCTCCTTCCTCCATTTCTGAGGGCAGGGAGGGGGGGTCAATTTTGGAGGGAAAATCAAAAATGCTCAGAATCGAAAATAAATGGGATCTGCCTCAAGGGGAAGGCTCAAAGGCCCTTCGTTCCCCCATTTCTGAGGGCAGGGGAGAGGAGAGGTCAATTTTGGAGGGAAAACTAAAAATACTCAGAATCGAAAATAAATGGGATCTGCCTCAAGGGAAAGGCTCAGCGGCCCTTCGTTCCCCTATTTCTGAGGGCAGGGGAGGAGGGGGCCAATTTTGGAGGGAAAACCAAAAATACTCAGAATCGAAAATAAACGGGATCTGCCTCAAGGGCAAGGCTCAGAGGCCCTTCGTTCCCCCATTTCTGAGGGCAGGGGGGGGGCGGGGTCAATTTTGGAGGGAAAACCAAAAATACTCAGAATCGAAAATAAACGGGATCTGCCTCAAGGGCAAGGCTCAGAGACCCCTCGTTCCCCCCTTTCTGAGGGCAGGGGAGGGGGGGTCAATTTTGGAGGGAAAACCAAAAATACTCAGCATCAAAAATAAATGGGATCTGCCTCAAGGGGAAGGCTCAGAGACCCTTCGTTTCCCAATTTCTGAGAGCAGGGGAGGGGGGTTCGTTTTGAGGGGAGAAAAACCAAAAATACTCAGAATCGAAAATAAACGGGATCTGCCTCAAGGGCAATGCTCAGAGGCCTCTCCTTCCTCCATTTCTGAGGGCCGGGAGGGGGGGGGTCAATTTTGGAGGGAAAATCAAAAATGCTCAGAATCGAAAATAAATGGGATCTGCCTCAAGGGGAAGGCTCACAGGCCCTTCGTTCCCCCATTTCTGAGGGCAGGGGAGAGGAGAGGTCAATTTTGGAGGGAAAACTAAAAATACTCAGAATCGAAAATAAATGGGATCTGCCTAAAGGGCAAGTCTCAGAGGCCCTTCGTTCCCCTATTTCTGAGGGCAGGGGAGGAGGGGGTCAATTTTGAAGGGAAAACCAAAAATACTCAGAATCGAAAATAAACGGGATCTGCCTCAAGGGCAAGGCTCAGAGGCCCTTCGTTCCCCCATTTCTGAGGGCAGTTGGGGGGAGGGGTCAATTTTGGAGGGAAAACCAAAAATACTCAGAATCAAAAATAAACGGGATCTGCCTCAAGGGCAAGGCTCAGAGACCCCTCCTTCCCCCATTTCTGAGGGAAGGGGAGGGGGTCAATTTTGGAGGGAAAACCAAAAATACTCAGAATCGAAAATAAATAGGATCTGCCTCAAGGGGAAGGCTCAGAGGCCCTTCGTTACCCAATTTATGAGAGCAGGGGCGGGGGGGCTCGTTTCGAGGGGGCAAAAAGGGTAGTTATTTAGTACCCGATAAACAGGTGACTTGAAATGCTTCATTAGAAATAGTTTATTGCTAATGATACCTCCTCGACGGATATTTTTTATTGTATTTTATAGCTGTTAGCCAAACTTTGCTCTGTGTTTGTACCACCAACTAGTAAATATTTACCGGGGTTTATTTTTTCTGTTCAATTATTTTCAGTGTAAGCCAATATAATTACCTCATTCTTTTATTGTCACTTAACTTGTAGGAAGAGAACTTCTAGAATAAGGATTCAGTCCCTCGAATAAATCAGTTTATTCAATTAAAATGGTGGTTTCACAACTTCTATCGCAAAAAACAGTAATCATTTAATGGAATTAAATTTTTTTCGTTAAATTAGTGTAAGCCTAAACGAATATAAGGTCAGAGGGAGTAAAAATGGTCGTTATTAAGAGCCCGGCTCAAAAACGACTTGATGTGATTTATTAGAAGTAGGTTTTTTCTAATGATACCTCCTCGACAGATATTTTTATGGCTCTAACAATTGTACTCTATGCTTGCCCAGAGACTCGATTTGGCTTTCCCACTATTTCTCTATGGCCGGTTATCGACACTACTTAGGTTATTGCATGCATTAAATCAGTATTCTTTACACAGTGGAACGAAAAACACATAGCTAATATCTCTAAAAAAGTGAAGATGGAGCAGTTTAATAAAGTGTGTTCACATAACAAGGTTATTGTAGCATTGAATGCCAACAAGGATAAGTATTTAAACTATGAAACAAGTACATGTGGAAGCACTATTGGAAATGTATGCATGCATTGTCTTGACAGTAAGGAATTAAATTTCTTTGGAATACCGAAAAAATTCAACTCTTATGTTGGTGGTTATGAGAGATTGAGATCTCCAGAGATGATTGCACTCAAAGAGAATGCCAACATAAAAATAATCGTTGATAATAGAGGACAACTCCTTGCTACTGTTGCAGGTAACACATTACCTACTGATACATCCAATCGTCACCTTTAGGGTATTACCATTCAACAGAAGATCAATAAAAGAAAGGCCTACTCTTCTACTAATATCGTAAACCATATCTTGTCTACGTGCCGAAACTGTTACCTGTGTAAAAATAATATGATAATAGACAGTGAAATTGCCAGAAAAATAAAAAGGGCATTGTCAGAAAATATCACAATGGAATATAAAGATGAATCGATGAAAAACAAAGCACCAGCAAACTTTACTGCCATTGATCAAACAGTCAATGAACCAAATAATACCAAGGACGAAAAGCATATTGAGCCTGTTAATGAGACACCAGTAAAAATTGTGTATGACTCAAAATGGAATAATGATTATTCTACTGATTACGAACTAAGAGAAGACAATAGCTATAATATCAAGAGAGAACATGGTGAAGTATTTTATGCAACAGATTCAAAATGTCCAAAGTTGTTCATTGATATTGATAATGTATCATAATATATTTTTTGTATTAATATTCTACATAGCATTATTTCATTAAAAATATATTATGCATTACATTGTTATGTGTTAATTATTTTTAGAGTAAACTAGCATATCAAACGTTTAGAATGTATATTAAAAAATCGGATATGTAAAAAATGGAATGTGCAAACATCTATTTTCAGACACATGGGATAACATTGACAAAATCTTGGTATCAGAATGAATAAATTATTTATCAACATCCGTTATTGGATATGCCATTATGAAAAAATTGTAAGTAAGTAAGTAACAAACTCTTTCTTGAATTCCCCTCTTGGATACACAATACAGAAATTTAATTAAGGAAATTATCAAAAAAAATTGTAAGTAAGTAGCAAACTCTTTCTTGAAGTCACCTCTTGGATACACAATGCAGAAATTTCATTTAAAAAATTATAAAAATTGTAAGTAAGTAGAAAATTCTTTATTGAATTCGCCTCCTTGATAAATAAAAAATAAATTTCATTCAAGAAATTATGACAAAATTCTAAGTAAGTAACAAACTCTGTCTTGAAGTTACCTCTTTGATACACAATGCAGAAATTTCATTTAAGAAATTATAAAAAAATTGTAAGCAAGTAACAAACTCTTTTCTGATGTTACCTCTTGGATAAACAATGCAGAAACTTCATTGAAGAAACTATGAAAAAATTGTAAGTAAGTAAGTAACAAATTCTTTCTTGAAGTTACCTCTTGGTTACACATTGTAAAAATTTCATTATAAAAGTTATGAAAAAATTGTAAGTAAGCAGCGAATTATTTCTTGAATTCACCTGTTCGATAAACAAAAACCTCTTGGATGCAAAAAAAAGACATTTTATTCAAAAAATTAAGACAAAATTCTAAGTAAGTAACAAACTCTTTATTGAAGTTACCTCTTGGATACACAATGCAGATATTTCATTTAAGAAATTATGAAAAAATTGTAAGCAAGTAAAAAACTCTTTCCTGAAGTCACCTCTTGGATACACAATGCAGAAACTTCATTTAAGAAACTATGAAAAAATTGTAAGTAAGTAAGTGATAAATTCTTTCTTGAAGTCACCTCTTGGATACACAATACAGAAATTTCATTAAAGAAATTATTAAAAAATTGTAAGTGAGTAGCAAATTCCTTCTTGAATTCACCTGCTGGATAAACAAAAAGACATTTCGTTTAAGAAATTATGAAAAAATACTAAGTAAGTAACAAACTGTTTGTTGTTTTCAAGACTTAGATACACGATGTAGAAATTTAATTCAAGAAACTATGAAAAAATTCTCAGTAAGTGACAATTTCTTTCTTGAAGTCAACTCTTGGATACACAATACGGAAATTTCATTCAAGAAATTATGAAAATATTTGTAAGTAAGTAACAAGCTCTTTATTGATTTCACCTCTTGGATATACAATACAGATACTTCATTCAAGAAATTATGAAAAAATCGCAAGTAAGTAACAAACTCTTTATTGTTTTCACCTCTTGGATATACAATACGGAAATTTCATTCAATAAATTATGAAAAAATTGTAATCAAGTAACAAACTCTTTCCTGAAGTCACCTGCTGGATAAACAAAAAGATATTTTTTTCAAGAAATTATGACAAAATTCTAAGTAAGTAACAAAATCTTTCTTGAAGTTACCTCTTGGATACACAATGCAGAAATTTCATTTAAGAAATTTTGAAAAAATTATAAGCAAGTAACAATCTCTTTCCTGAAGTCACCTCTTGGATACACAATGAAGAAATTTCATTTAAGAAACTATGAAAAAATTGTAAGTAAGTAAGTAACAAATTCTTTCTTGAAGTCACCTCTTGGATACACAATGCAGAAATTTCATTAAAAAAAGTATGAAAAAATTGTAAGTAAGCAGCGAATTCTTTCTTGAATTCACCTGCTCGATAAACAAAAAGACATTTCGTTCAAGAAATTATGACAAAATTCTAAGTAAGTAACAAACTTTATTGTTTTCACGACCCAGATACACGAAGTAGAAATTTAATTGAAGAAATTATGAAAAAATTCTCAGTAAGTAACATTTTCTTTCTTGAAGTCAACTCTTGGATACACAATACGGAAATTTCATTCAAGAAATTATGAAAATATTTGTAAGTAAGTAACAAGCTCTTTATTGATTTCACCTCTTGGATATACAGTACAGATACTTCATTCAAGAAATTATGAAATAATCGCAAGTAAGTAACAAACTCTTTATTGTTTTCACCTCTTGGATATACAGTACGGAATTTTCATTCAATAAATTATGAAAAAATTGTAAGCAAGTAACAAACTCTTTCCTGAAGTCACCTCTTGGATACACAATGCAGAAACTTCATTTAAGAAACTCTGAAAAAAAGTTGTAATTAAGTAAGTAAAAAATTCTTTCTTGAAGTCACCGCTTGAAAACACAATACAGAAATTTCATTAAAGAAAATATGAAAAAATTATAATTAAGTAGCAAATTCTTTCTTGAATTCACCTGCTGGATAAACAAAAAGACATCTCGTTCAAGAAATTATTACAAATTCTAAGTAAGTAACAAACTCTTTCTTGAAGTTACCTCTTGGATACACAATGCAGAAATTTCATTTAAGAAATTATGAAAAAATTATAAGTAAGTAGCGAATTCTTTCTTGAATTCACCTGCTGGATAAACAAAGACACTTCGTTCAAGAAATTTTGACAAAATTCTAAATAAGTAACAAACTCTTTATTGTTTTCACGACTTAGATACACGATGTAGAAATTTAATTCAATAAAATATTAAAAAATTCTTAGTAAGTAACAATATCTTTCTTGAAGTCAACTCTTGGATACACAATAAGGAAATTTCACTCAAGAAAATATGAGAATATTTGTAAGTAAGTAGCAAATTCTTTCTTGAATTCACCTCTTGGATATACAGTACAGATACTTCATTCAAAAAATAATGAAAAAATCGCAAGTAAGTAATACACTCTTTATTGTTTTCACCTCTTGTATATACAATACCAAAATTTCATTCAATAAATCATGAAAAAATTGTAAGAAAGTAACAAACTCCTTCTTAAGTCATCTCTTGGATACACAATGCAGAAACTTCATTTAAGAAACTATGAAAAAATTGCAAGTAAATAAGTAACAAATTCTTTCTTGAATTCGCCTCTTGGATAAACAAAAGTCATTTCATTCAAGAAATTAGGACAAAATTCTAAATAAGTAACAAACCCTTTCTTTAATTCGCTATTGGGTTGCACAATACAGAAATTTAATTCACGAAACTATGAAAAACATTGCAAACAAACTCTTTCTTGAACTCGCTTCCTGGATAGACAATACAGCAATTTCACTCAAGAAATTATGAACAAATTGTAAGTAAGTGGCAAACTGTTTCGTGAATTATCCTCCTGGATGCACAATACAGATATTTCATTCAAGAAATTATAAAAAAAAATTGTAAGTAAGTAACAAACTCTTTCTTGAATACACCTCTTGGACACCCAATACGGAAATTTCAATCAAGAATTTATGAGAAAATTCTAAGTAAGTAACAATCTCTTTCTTGAAGTCCCCTCTTGGACACGCAATACGATACGAAAATTTCATTCAAGAAATTATGAGAAAATTCCAGGTAAGTAACAATCTCTTTCTTGAAGTCCCCTCTTGGATACACAATACGGATATTTTATTCAAGAAATTATAAAAAAGGGAAGTAAGTAACAAACTCTTTATTGATTTCACCTCTTGGATACAAAAAAGACATTTCATTCAAGAAATTATGTCAAAATTCTAAGTAAGTAAAAACTCATTCTTGAATTCGCCGTTTGCATGCACAATACAGAAATTTCATTCTATGGGACCTCTACACGTGATTAAACACGTTTTGAAACTACATGCTATTTGCTTGCCTTTCCTTGGTACCTTTCCAAACGACCGGGGATTCCCAACTGGTTCCTACACATTGAAAAAAAGTGAGCAGTACGAAAACTCCACGTTTTCAACCAGACTGGTTTTAGACAACACCCATTTTTTAGGGACCAATCAGAGACAGCGGAGGTTTCTCAATATACGATAACTTGATTGGTGATTGGTTACACACCGCGAAGGCGCATACATAGTGAGAGAGACATGCAAAGTCGACATAGCTTTATTTAATTTTTTATGGTTAATTTAGATGAAGTTACGTGCGCCCACGTAACCTCGTCTAAATTAACCATAAAAAAATGAAATTAAGCTATATCGACTTTGCATGTCTCTTTCACTATGTATGCGCCGTCGCGGTGTGTAACCAATCACCAATCAAGTTATCGTATATTGAGCAACCTCCGCTGTCTCTGATTGGTCCCTAAAAAATGGGTGTTGTCTTAAAAACCAGTCTGGTTGAAAACGTGGAGTTTTCGTACCGCTCACTTTTATTCAATGCGTAGGAACCAGTTGGGAATCCCCGCTCGTGTGGTAAGGTACCAAGGCAAGGCAAGCAAAAAGCAAGTAGTTTAAAAACGTATTTAATCACGTGTAGAGGTCCCAAAGAATGAAATTTCTGTATTGTGCATGCAAACGGTGAATTCAAGAATAAGTTTTTTACTTACTTAGAATTTTTTCATAATTTCTTGAATAAAATGTCTTTTTTTTGTATCCAAGAGGTGAAATCAATAAAGAGTTTGTTACTTACTTTCCTTTTTTTATAATTTCTTGAATAAAATATCAGTATTGTGTATCCAAGAGGGGACTTCAAGAAAGAGATTGTTACTTACCTGGAATTTTCTCATAATTTCTTGAATGAAATTTTCGTATCGTATTGCGTGTCCAAGAGGGGACTTCAAGCAATAGATTGTTACTTACTTAGAATTGTGTCGTAAGTTTTTGAATGAAATTTCCGTATTGTGTATCCAAGAGTTGTAGTCAATAAAAAGTTTTTTACTTTCTTACACTTTTTTTTATAATTTCTTGAATGAAATATCTGTATTTTGCATCAAGGAGGAGAATTCAAGAAACAGTTTGCTACTTACTTACAATTTTTTCATAATTTCTTGAGTGAAATTGCTGTATTGTCTGTCCAGGAAGCGAGTTCAATACAGAGTTTGTTTGCAATGTTTTTCATAATTTCGTGAATTAAATTTCTGTATTGTGCAACCCAATGGCGAATTCAAGAAAGGGTTTGTTACTTATTTACAATTTTGTCATAATTTCTTGAATGAAATGACTTTTGTTTATCCAAGAGGCGAATTCAAGAAAGAATTTGTTACTTACTTACTTACAATTTTTTCATAGTTTCTTAAATGAAGTTTCTGCATTGTGTATCCAAGAGGTGACTTCAGGAAAGAGTTTGTTACTTGCTTACAATTTTTTCATAATTTATTGAATGAAATTTCCGTATTGTATATCCAAGAGGTGAAAACAATAAAGAGTTTGTTACGTACTTGCGATTTTTCATAATTTCTTGAATGAAGTATCTCTACTGTATATCCAAGAGGTGAAATCAATAATGAGTTTGTTACTTACTTACAAATATTTTCATAATTTCTTGAATGAAATTTCCGTGTTGTGTATCCAAGAGTTGACTTCAAGAAAGAAATGGTTACTTACTGAGAATTTTTTCATAATTTCTTGAATTTAGTTTCTACATCGTGTATCTAAGTCGTGAAAACAATAAAGAGTTTGTTACTTACTTAGAATTTTGTCATAATTTCGTGAACGAAGTGTCTTTGTTTATCCACCAGGTGAATTCAAGAAAGAATTTGCAACTTACTTACAATTTTTTCATAATTTCTTAAATGAAATTTCTGCATTGTGTATCCAAGAGGTAACTTCAAGAAAGAGTTTGTTACTTACTTAGAATTTGTAATAATTTCTTGAACGAGATGTCTTTTTGTTTATCCAGCAGGTGAATTCAAGAAAGAATTTGCTACTTAATTATAATTTTTTCATAATTTCTTTAATGAAATTTCTGTATTGTGTAGAAGTGACTACAAGAAAGAATTTGTTACTTACTTAATTACAATTTTTTTCATAGTTTCTTAAATGAAGTTTCTGCATTGTGTATCCAAGAGAGACTTCAAGAAAGAAATTGTTACTTACTGAGAATTTTTTCATAATTTCTTGAATTAAATTTCTACATCGTGTATCTAAGTCGTGAAAACAATAAAGTTTGTTTTTTACTTAGAATTTTGTCATAATTTCTTGAACGAAATGTCTTTTTGTTTATCAAGCAGATGAATTCAAGAAAGAATTTGCTACTTACTTACAATTTTTTCATAATGTCTTTAATGAAATTTCTGCATTGTGTATCCAAGAATTGACTTCAAGAAAGAATTTGTTACTTACTTACTTACAATTTTTTCATAGTTTCTTAAATGAAATTTCTGTATTGTGTATCCAAGAGATGACATCAGGAAAGAGTTTGCTACTTGCTTAGAATTTTGTCATAATTTCTTAAATAAAATTTCTGCATTGTGTATCCAAGAGGTGACTTCAGGAAAGAGTTTGCTACTTACTTAGAATTTTGTCATAATTTCCTGAACGAAATGTCTTTTTTTTATCCAGCAGGTGACTTCAGGAAAGAGTTTGTTACTTGCTTACAATTTTTTCATAATTTATTGAATGAAATTTCCATATTGTATATCCAAGAGGTGAAAGCAATAAAGAGTTTGTTACTTATTGCGATTTTTTCATAATTTCTTGATTGAAGTATCTGTACAGTATATTCAAGAGGTGAAATCAATAAAGAGTTTGTTACTTACTTACAAATATTTTCATAATTTCTTGTATGAAATTTCCGTATTGTGTATCCAAGAGTTGACTTCAAGAAAGAAATTGTTACTTACTGAGAATTTTTTCTTAATTTCTTGAATTAAATTTCTACATCGTGTATCTAAGTCGTGAAAACAAGAAAGAGTTTGTTACTTACTTAGAATTTTGTCATAATTTCTTGAACGAAATGTCTTTTTGTTTATCCAGCAGGTGACTTCAAGAAATAGTTCGTATACTTGATAACAATTTTTTCACTATCTCTTGAATGAAATTTCCATATTGTATATCAAAGAGGTGAAAACAATAAAGAGTTTGTTACTTACTTGCGATTTTTTTCATAATTTCTTGAATGAAGTATTTGTACTGTATATCCAAGAGGTGAAATCAATAAAGAGCTTGTTACTTACTTACAAATATTTTCATAATTTCTTGAATGAAATTTCCGTATTGTGCATACAAGAGTTGAATTCAAGAAAGAAATTGTTTCTTACTGAGAATTTTTTCATAATTTCTTGAATTAAATTTCTACATCGTGTATCTAAGTCGTGAAAACAATAAAAAGTTTTTTACTAACTTAGAATTTTGTCATAATTTCTTGAACGAGATGTCTTTTTGTTTATCCAGCAGGTGAATTCAAGAAAGAATTTGCTACTTACTTACAATTTTTTCATAATTTCTTTAATGAAATTTCTGAATTGTGTAGAAGTGACTACAAGAAAGAATTTGTTACTTACTTAATTACAATTTTTTTTCATAGTTTCTTAAATGAAGTTTCTGCATTGTGTATCCAAGAGAGACTTCAAGAAAGAAATTGTTACTTACTGAGAATTTTTTCATAATTTCTTGAATTAAATTTCTACATCGTGTATCTAAGTCGTGAAAACAATAAAGTTTGTTTTTTACTTAGAATTATGTCATAATTTCTTTAACGAAATGTCTTTTTGTTTATCAAGCAGGTGAATTCAAGAAAGAATTTGCTACTTACTTACATTTTTTCATAATTTCTTTAATGAAATTTCTGTATTGTGTATCCAAGAGGTGACTTCAAGAAAGAATTTGTTACTTACTTACTTACAATTTTTTCATAGTTTCTTAAATAAAATTTCTGCATTGTGTATCCAAGAGGTAACTTCAGGAAAGAGTTTGTTACTTGCTTACAATTTTTTCATAATTTCTTAAATGAAATTTCTGCATTGTTTATCCAAGAGGTGACTTCAGGAAAGAGTTTGCTACTTACTTAAATTTTTGTCATAATTTGCTGAACGAAATGTCTTTTTTTTATCCAGCAGGTGACTTCAAGAAAAAGTTCGTTACTTGCTTACAATTTTTTCATAATCTATTGAATGAAATTTCCATATTGTATATCCAAGCCAAGAGGTGAAATCAATAGAGTTTGTTACTTACTTACAATTTTTTTCATAATTTCTTGAATGAAGTATCTGTGCTGTATATTCAAGAAGTGAAATCAATAAAGAGATTGTTACTTACAAATATTTTCATAATTTCTTGAATGAAATTTCCGTATTGTGTATCCAAGAGTTGACTTCAAGAAAGAAATTTTTACTTACTGAGAATTTTTTTAATAATTTCTTGAATTAAATTTCTACATCGTATATCTAACTCGTGAAAACAATGAAGAGTTTGTTACTTACTTAGAATTTTGTCATAATTTCTTGAACGAAATGTCTTTTTGTTTATCCAGCAGGTGACTTCAGGAAAGAGTTTGTTACTTGCTTAAAATTTTTTCATAATTTATTGAATGAAATTTCCGTATTGTATATCCAAGAGGTGAAAACAATAAAGAGTTTGTTACTTACTTACGATTTTTTCATAATTTCTTGAATGAAGTATCTGTACTGTATATCCAAGAGGTGAAATCAATAAAGAGCTTGTTACTTACTTACAAATATTTTCATAATTTCTTCAATGAAATTTCCGTATTGTGTATCCAAGAGTTGACTTCAAGAAAGAAATTGTTACTTACTGAGAATTTTTTCATAATTTCTTGAATTACATTTCTACATCGTGTATCTAAGTCGTGAAAACAAGAAAGAGTTTGTTACTTACTTAGAATTTTGTCATAATTTCTTGAACGAAATGTCTTTTTGTTTATCCAGCAGGTGACTTCAGGAAAGAGTTCGTTACTTGATTACAATTTTTTCATAATCTATTGAATGAAATTTCCGTATTGTATATCAAAGAGGTGAAAACAATAAAGAGTTTGTTACTTTCTTGCGATTTTTTCATAATTTCTTGAATGAAGTATCTGTACTATATATCCAAGAGGTGAAAACAATAAAGAGTTTGTTACTTACTTACAAAAATTTTCATAATTTCTTGAATGAAATTTTCGTATTGTGTATCAAAGAGTTGACTAAAAGAAAGAAATTGTTACTTAATGAGAATTTTTTCATAATTTATTGAATTAAAGTTCTACATCGTGTATCTAAGTTGTGAAAACAATAAAGAGTTTGTTACTTACTTAGAATTTTGTCATAATTTCTTGAACGAAATGTCTTTTTGTTTATCCAGCAGGTGAATTCAAAAAAGAATTTGCTACTTACTTACAATTTTTTCATAATTTCTTTTATGAAATTTCTGTATTGTGTATCCAAGAGGTGACTTCAAGAAAGAATTTGTTACTTACTTACTTACATTTTTTTCATAGTTTCTTAAATGAAATTTCTGCATTGTGTATCCAAGAGGTGACTTCAGGAAAGAGTCTGTTACTTGCTTACAATTTTTTCATAGTTTTTTAAATGAAATTTCTGCATTGTGTATCCAAGAGCTAACATCAAGAAAGAGTTTGTCACTTACTTAGAATTTTGTCAGAATTTCTTGAATGAAATGTCTTTGTATATCCAGCAGGTGAATTCAAGAAAGAATTTGCTACTTACTTACAATTTTTTCATAATTTCTTTAATGAAATTTCTGTATTGTGTATCCAAGAGGTGACTTCAAGAAAGAATTTGTTACTTACTTACTTACAATTTTTTCATAGTTTCTTAAATGAAGTTTCTGCATTGTGTATCCAAGAGGTGACTTCAGAAAAGAGTTTGTTACTTGCTTACAATTTTTTCATAATTTCTTAAATGAAATTTCTGCATTGTGTATCCAAGAGGTAACTTCAAGAAAGAGTTTGTTACTTACTTAGAATTTTGTCATAATTTCTGGAATGAAATGTCTTTTTTATTTATCCAGGAGGCGAATTAAAAAAAGAATTTGCTACTTACTTACAATTTTTGATAATTTCTTAAATGACATTTCTGCATTGTGTATCCAAGTGGTGACTTCAAGAAAGAGTTTGTTACTTACTTACATTTTTTTTATAATTTCCTTAATTAAATGTCCGTATTGTGTATCCAAGAGATGAATTCAAGAAAGAGTTTTTTACTTACTTACTTACAATTTTTTCATAATGACATCCAATAACGGATGTAGATAAATAATTTATTGATTCTGATACCAAGATTTTGTCAATGTTATCCCATGTGTCTGACAATAGATGTATGCAAATTCCTTTTCTTACATATCCGATGTTTTATTAGACATTCTAAACGTTTGATATGCTAGCTTACTCTAAAAATAATGAACACATAACAATGTAATGCATAATATACTTTTAATGAAATAATGCCATGTAGAATATTAATACGAAAAATATATTGTTATATATTATTAATATCAATGAACAACTTTGGACATTTTGAATCTGTTCCATAAAATAGTTCATCATGCTGTCTCTTGATATTGTACCAATCATCTTCTCTTAGCTCGTAAACAGTAGAATAATCAGTATCCAATTTTGAGTCATACACAATTTTTACTGGCGTCTCATCAACAGGCTCAATATGCTTTTCGTCCTTGGTATTATTTGGTCCATTGACTGTTTGATCGATGGTAGTAACGTTTGCTGGCGCTTTGTTTTTCATCGATTCATCTTTATATTCCATAGTGATATTGTCTGACAATGCCCTTTTTATTTTTCTGGCAATTTCACTGTCTATTATCACATTATTTTTACACAGGTAACAGTTTCGGCACGTAGACAAGATATGGTTTACGATATTAGTGGAAGAGTAGGCCTTTCTTTTATTGATCTTCTGTTGAATGCTAATACCCTAAAGGTGACGATTGGATGTATCAGTAGGTAATGTGTTACCTGCAACAGTAGCAAGGAGTTGTCCTCTATCATCAACGATTATTTTTATGTTGGCATTCTCTTTGAGTGCAATCATCTCTGGAGATCTCAATCTGGCATAACCACCAACATAAGAGTTGAATTTTTTCGGTATTCCAAAGAAATTTAATTCCTTACTGTCAAGAAAATGCATGCATACATTTCCAATAGTGTTTCCACATGTACTAGTTTCATAGTTTAAATACTTATCCTTGTTGGCATTCAATGCTACAATAACCTTGTTATGTGAACACACTTTATTAAAATGCTCCATCTTCACTTTTTTAGAGATATTAGTTATGTGTTTATCGTTCCACTGTGTAAAAAATACTGATTTAATGCATGCAATAAACTAGGTAGTGTCGATAACCGGCCATAGAGCAATAGTGGGAAAGCCACATCGTGTCTCTGGGCAAGCATAGAGTACAATTGTTAGAGCCATAAAAATAACTGTCGAGGAGGTAGTATTAGCAATAACCTACTTCTAATGAAGCATATCAAGTCACCTGTTTACCGGGTACTAAATAACTACCATTTTTACTCCCCCTAGCATTATATTGGCTTAAACTGAAAATAATTGTACGAAAAAAATAAAAGCCTGATAAATGTTCACTAGATGGTGTGACAAACACAGTGCAATCACGATTTTACATGAATAAAGTGATTTAGTCGAGAGAATGAATCCTTATTCTAGAAGTTCTATTCCTACAAGTTAAATTAGAATAAAAGAATGAGGTAATTATATTGGCTTACACTGAAAATAATTGAACAGAAAAAATATAACCCCGATAAATATTTACTAGTTGGTGTGACAAATACAGAGCAACGTTTGGCTAATAGCTATAAAATACAATAAAAAATATCTGTCGGGGAGGTATCATTAGCAATAAACTATTTCCAATGAAGCATTTCAAGTCACCTGTTTATCAGGTACTAAATAACTACCATTTTACCCCCTCAAAACGACCCCCCCCTCCCCTGCTCTCAGAAATGGGGGAAAGAAGGGCGTCTGAGCCTTCTCCTTGAGGCAGATCCCATTTATTTTCGATTCTGAGTATTTTTGGTTTTCCCCTCCAAAATTGACCCCCCCTCCCCTACCCTCAGAAATGGGGGAAGGAAGGGTCTCTGAGCCTTGCCCTTGAGGCAGATCCCGTTTATTTTCTATTCGGAGTATTTTTGGTTTTCCCTCCAAAATTGACCCCTTCCTCCCCTGCCCTCAGAAATGGGGGAACGAAGGGCCTCTGAGCCTTGCCCTTGAGGCAGATCCCTTTTATTTTCGATTCTGAGTATTTTTGGTTTTCCCTCCAAAATTGACTCCCTCCTCCACTGCCCTCAGAAATGGGGGAACGAAGGGCCTCTGAGCCTTGCCCTTGAGGCAGATCCCATTTATTTTTGATTCTGAGTATTTTTAGTTTTCCCTCCAAAATTGACCTCTCCTCTCCCCTGCCCTCAGAAACGGTGGAACGAAGGGCCTCTGAGCCTTCCCCTTGAGGCAGATCCCATTTATTTTCGATTCTGAGCATTTTTGATTTTCCCTCCAAAATTGACCCCCTCCCCCTCCCTGCCCTCAGAAATGGAGGAAGGAGAGGCCTCTGAGCCCTACCCTTGAGACAGATCCCGTTTATTTTCGATTCTGAGTATTTTTGTTTTTCCCTCGAAAATTTACCCCCCCCCTCCCCTGCCCTCAGAATTGGGGGGAACGAAGTGCTTCTAAGCCTTCCCCCTTGAGGCAGATCTCATTTATTTTCGATTTTCAGCATTTTTGATTTTCCCTCCAAAATTGACCCCCTCCCCCCCTCTCCTGCCCTAAGAAATGGGGGAACGAAAGGCCTCTGCGCCTTGCCGTTGAGGCAGATCCCATTTATTTTCGATTCTGAGTATTTTTGGTTTTCCCTCCAAAATTGACCACCCCCCTCCCCTGCCCTCAGAAATGGGGGAACGAAGGGCCTCTGAGCCTTGCCCTTGAGGCAGATCCCATTTATTTTCGATTCTGAGTATGTCTGAGCCTTCCCCTTGAGGCAGATCCCATTTATTTTTGATTCTGAGTATTTTTGGTTTCCCCTCCAAAATTGACCCCCCCCACCCCTGCCCTAAGAAATATGGGGAGCGAAGGGCCTCTGAGCCTTCCCCTTCAGGCAGATCCCATTTATTTTCGATTCTGAGTATCTTTGGTTTTCCCTCCAAAATTGACCCCCCACCTTGCCCTCAGAAATGGAGGAAGGAGGGAACCTTAAACTATTCTAAATTGACAACACTGTCCAAACATCACATGTGTATTATACAGTACACAATCACCCCATCTCCCCCAAAAAATATTTTATTCAGAGATTTCATGTTAAAAAATTATCCAATCACTAATTAGAATCAATCACACTCCTATTATTCAAAACATTAATTAATATCGTTCATAGTGTCCAAACCAGACTATACCCATCAAACCAGACTATGCTCGCCAAACCAGACTATACCCACCAGACCAGATTATACCCACCAAACCAGATTATATCCACTAAACCAGACTATACCCACAAAACCAGACTATACCCACCAAACCAGACTATACCCACTAAACCAGACTATACCCACCAGAAACCTGTCTGGTTGGCCTTGGTAAGTCAATAACCCCAAATAACAAAGAGATTCCTAGGGGCGCAAGCAAATCCAGACGACGCATACTACTCTTATAATCTCCCCCGCTTAAGATCTTAGTATAATTTTTTTAAGGGATAAAAGAAAAGAGACACAAATTTACTAAGAATCACTGTAACTCAATTTTTCCTTTTGCTACTTCCATATGGAACCCCTGAGACTTTTGGTCTCAGTAATCTGTCCATAATTTTCTTAACTTTTTGAATATCAGTTCTACTGAAAAGAGTCCTATTATAGATATAAAGAGAGTAAAAAATTAAAAGTCAATACCCAGTATGCTATTGAGCCCTTTTCCTTCTTGCAAGGAAACTCGTATTTGTCTCACTTCATCCAGGCCAATGGTACAACTAAACCAATTCTGAAAGTAAATAGAAATTAAATATTCAATTTTGTCTTCCGAATGTAGTAGAATGTTTTAGTTTTTTATTCTGAATCTGGTAATATTTATTTAAAAAAAATACTTGAGTACAGCTTGGTCTTAATATAAGCTTTTCAAAACTATGCCTCAGATGTTTCAGGTTTTCTTTTTGCTTTTATAATTCAAGCTTGGCGTCAACAAGAAAAATGAAGCCTCACTTATAACTCTCGTCCTTTAGTGGCAGTTATGACTGTCTTTTGGTGAGGATATTAGAGAAATTTTCCCAAATAATAAGGGAATCCTTGAAAGAGTATTTAAAGGTGCCAAAAGGTTCAGTAACAATGGAAGACTTGAAAAACCTAAGGCAAATAAAAAATATGTTCTACGAGATAAATATTTTGTACCCATTTCCTATGTGAAAAAATTACGACTTATGAAAACTTGAACCTTTTGAACATTCTGAAGTCATCTTTTTTGTCGGATAAAGAAAAATCACAGATTATTACCAGTTTAAGTTAGCGTGTGGCAACGTTACAAGGAGTAGCTCTATATAATTTCCATAAAAAGTATCCTATTTTTGAAAGATATTCTAAATCCTATCGACAGTGCCTTTTATTTTCAACAATATTCTAAATCCTATGGGCAATACTTTTTAGTCTTATGAATGTTCCTTAAATTGTGCTATTACTATATTTTTACCAATGTGCATTGGTCACCAATCGTGCTAAGTTTCAAATTTCCTGTCGTATGAATTGACCGAATAAAATGGGTTAAATAGGGAAAATATTTTCTGTATTAGTGGGGTAACTATCACTAACATAATCTCCTCTCTAACAGAGGTCATAATTCTTTACTGCCTCTTCGACCTGGCAGTAGATATTTTCAAAGACAGCAAATTGTCTTAATTTATTTAAGGTTTTGACAGCTCCCATTTGGCCCCTCAAATGCAGGAAACGGATGACGACTCCATTAACTGGTTTTTTCTTAGTAAAAAGATCTTAAATTTACGTCTCTTTTCTTGTCAGAATCATTCAGTGTATACAATAAGCCATTCACGGGAACCAAATAGAGATCTCCTACCCTTATCCTAAAAAAATGGGATTTCCTTTCTTTCCCAAATTCAAGATTTCTGGTTCTGAGCTCTACCCAAAATGTCAAATCTTGGAAATGTTTTGGTATCCTGCTTATTTTAGAAGTCATTTCAGTAATTTGCTTGCTTTCTTTGTCTCAATTTTTAGCCTGGGAGACTCCAATCCAGGTTCTTGATCATGAAAACTCTGTGAGCATATGCAAATGCAATATTTGCGCGCTGAGATGCAGCCCTTTTTCCCATCCCTATTTACGCAAACCTTTTTTTGATTCCTTAGGGAGTTGGCCGCAACCCTTTTTTTGCATCCTTAAGAGGTGGACACAACCCTTTTCTGCATTCTTAAGAGGGCCTGATCAGCCTCCATCCGAATTAAATGACTCCCTGTCATGACATGTCCGTGACTCCTAGTCACACTAGGTCTATTCCTAACGGTTAACCTGTATTTACAAACTACGGAATCTAGGCCTGTGCCTTCCGGTGGTTTCCCAAGCATTGCCCAGGGTCCACATTTAGTTTTGGCAAATATTGTCCCACAAATTTTCTAGGGGTTGGCTTATAGGTGCAGGAGCTAAACAATATTTTGCTTTGTGTCCTGTTTCACCACAGCGGACACACGTTAGAGGTTTTTCACATTCTGATTGTATGTGTGGACCCCTGCAAGTCCAGCATTTTATGCGAGCGTTTTTTCTTTCAATAAATTTATTCCTGGAATTATTACTCCTAGTTGGTCTTGACATATGTATTCTAAAATAGCTGGACTCTCCACAGTTCAAACATTTCTTTCGGTTGTAATTATAATTTCCTACGTTTTGAAATTCTACTCTGGAGTTATCTCTTTATTCTCCTGGGGAAGTCTTGTCTCTTTAGTCAAACACTGCTGCTCCCAAAGACATATTTGAGAAGTCCTTATACATTAAATCAATCGATTCAAATCTCTTTGCCAGTGCTAATAATTCTTTCTTGTCGTCTGTTCCTTTAGTTTGTTCTTGTACTCTCCTTCCAATTGAAGGAAGCGCACCACTTTTAAAAATACTAATAGTTATGTCATCTGCCCTTATACCAGGAGAATATTTTGCATAGTCTAGTGCCTTTCCCCTAATTCGGAAGTAAAATTGGTGTACTAACACAGATGGCCTTTGTTTCTCGGACAAGAGTTCTTGTAGTTTTTGTGCAGATGGTTTTTCATGTATAAATGCTTCACTTAGAAGTCTTTTTAAATGACCTAGAACTCTGATTTTACATACGTCTAGATGTGTTGCAAATCTTTGAATTTTTCCCCGTGTAAAGCAAATGGCTTGATTAATCATAGCAATATTATTTTTTCTAAACTCATTTGTATTTCTTTAAGGGTCATAGTCTATGAGCGGATCTCATTTGGATATGTTAGTAACGAGATGGGAGGTGCATATTCTACAAATAGATTGTGAAGCCTACTTGTTATAGGGCTGTCTCTGTATTGCTATTCTAGAGCGTTTATTCTAGACTGTGCCCCCTCCTCTGCTCTTATTTTCTCTTTTTGAGCTTTGGGTAGTGCAATTTCTAACTATTTGGTTTTGTTGTCATTTGAACTCATAATGGTTCTATCTTTAAAAACTCTTAGTGTGGTAAACGTTTTGAACCCTAAATTTTTTTTAAATCACTAAAATGAGTTCGTTTATAATTTGCGTGAGAATTTGCTTAATATCTTGATTTAAATTAACCCTCAAGGCTGGTATTATGATCGCACTCTTAAAGATGATTAACCTATGGCACGATTATTAAAAAAGATTTAAGCAAGTTACAGACGGTACGGGCATTGAAACTTGTAACAAAGAGAAAGAGAGAAGAAAGAATAATTTCTAGGAAGGTAAAAGCTGTCTAAACTTTCTTTCAAGTCAAGCTACTTAAATTTGTCACTGACATAAACACTTTTTCAAACATTTCTGTCACTGCTTGGCCTGACCACAACCGTCGGACGAACGGAACACACATGTTTTTGGGAGGAACAGAGGACTAAATTTGACCAATTTTTATAATTTTTATTAATCCTCCCCCCCCCCTTAAACGAAGGTTGCACTGAACTTGAGTACCGCTGGCACAATTTGTAAGATCGCCCTACTTTTAGGATTAGAAGTTCAGTCTGATTGTTGCTCTAAGCAGGCTCTGAGTAACCTATTCCTCTAAATGTTCCTTCTGAACGTTTTAAATTCTAATTATTAATCTTTCTTCCCAGAATTTCTAACCAGGGATATCTAGTAATTGCGAGCTATTATCTGTTAACCACGTTTCAGTTAAAGCGACCACCTGAAAGATATTAGTATTTATTAATTCTGATAAAAATTTATGCGCGGAATTCAATCCCTGACAATTCAAAAGAAAATGTTAAGGCCAAAATTGCGCCTATCACAATACAAGGGTAGTGTTTCTTCCTACAAAATATACCTTGATGGTTCGTTTATGGAAATCTTAGTAGCATTAATATCCAAATTTCTATTTATCATCTTATTAAACTGGCTTGTGTAAGGTTGCCCTACCTTTAGGACTAGAAGTTCAGTCTGATTGTTGCTCTAAGTAGGCTCTGGGTAACCTATTCCTCTTAACGTTCCTTCTAAACGTTTTGAATTTTAATTATAAATCTTTCTTCTCAGAGTTTTAAAGTAACAATCAGTAAATCGGTAGCTTGATAAACTGAGGCGATTTAGTTTGAAATCGGTACAAAAATCCGGTGACAACTAATATTTATTATTAAAGTAAATAAAAAGGAGAAAATGTTGTAATTCTTATTATGATCCTTCCAATGGTTCTCATCAGATTTGAATGGTCATTTATTATATGGGTGCTTGTTCTTCTGGTCAATAGGTGATTCACCGAAAAAAATATTATTTTAGTTTTAGAGTTACGGAAATTCTAAGTGAATAAATTGCACTTGGCTATTTTAGTTAAGGCTTCAGTCTATTGTACTAGAGTGCTTTAGGTCAAAATTATCAAATTACGTAAACTCTGTTAATTTGGTTTGAAATGGGAGCACCCAAGTTACGAGCTTTATTCATTCGTTAAGGAACTTTAAAAAGATAGTCGAAGGGGTTTGAAAAGTTGGCAAAGCTCGGAATAATCAAACAAATTGGTTACAGCTTTATCAGTAACTCCAAAACAAGGTTTCCTGTAATTATTTCTTGTTGAAGCATATAGTGTTCCTTGGATCTCTGAAAAATCTTAAATTTCCTTAGGAAAGGTGTTTTTTTTATTTGGAGCCTCCTCGATTTGAAAAGATCTTAAACTTTCTTTTTGTCTAATATAACCCCCCCCCTCCTTGGTCTATCTATATAAAATCAAGGCCACCTTTGTATCTACAGTCGCAAAGGATTGGATAAGCACTGGACGAATAAAATATAGGGTTCCCATCTCTTAGTTCAATCTGCCGTCTAACGTTGGAAAGATCCCAGTAGGTATTACACAAAACTGGGGCCCAAGGAATTTCAATTTATGGGTGCAAGATATTTTATAAATACTACACTTAAGTTCCAACAGACACTAGGCTGGAAAAGGGAGAAGCAAAGAGCTCTCCTAGCGTCTACTACTTGTTTAGGGCTCCCCCTCTTAAACCTTCGATTATTGAACCTTCGATATTACCCCCCCCTCTCCTGGGTCTATCTGTACAAAATCAAGGCCACCTTTGTATCTACAGTCGGAAAGGTTTGGATAGGTAATGGACGAATAAAATATAGGGTTCCTCTCTCTTAATTCGATCTGCCGTCTAACGTTGGGAAGATCCAGGCAGTGACTACACAAAACTGGGGCCCAGGGAATTCCAATGTCTGGGTGTAAGATATTTTTAAATACTTCGCTTAAGTTTTCTAGAGACAATAGGCTGGAAAAAGGGGGAGCAAAAAGCTCTCCTAGCGTTTACTACTGGTTTAGGGTTCTCCCCTCCTAAACTTTCGATTATTCGAAGCTTATTCCACAAGTTTAAGTTTCCGGGAAGAAATTAATTTTAGATTATTTTAATCTTTGAAAATACTGTCTTTCGTTTAGACGGCTCGAGCCTTAACTAAATGAAATATACAAACCGGACTATGAAACCAATCACCAAAATAAAATAGAAATCTAACAAGAATCTTAAATTATTTACGCAGGTATTCTCCATCTTGAATAAATTTTAATTATATCGTGTATCCTTTATCACAAAGGATCTCAGGGCTACCACAAATTATCAGTAAGGTTTAAACCCTTTACAAATCAATTGGCAAGTCTCAAAGGGGAATTTTCACCCTAAGTAAAGTTTGGGTCAAAGTGGCTCAAATGATGTAATTGTTAACTTAATTCAAATAGGATCTTTTGATTTGGACAAAGCAACAGAAATATTCTAGAAGTTCACTACTTAATCTAAGTTTTATACTCAAAGGATATTCAGACAGGCTAGTGGTAGCCTTTTATCCTAGTTAAAAAGAACTTCACTTACTCAGTTCCTTGCTTCCGAGGCAAAACTACCCCGATTTGTCTCTGATCTGTAAATTTTATTTAATTCGGTACTTGATTCACTTATCGACCTTTCCCCCTCCTTTTAGCCAATTCCCATCCTTTTTGTTAAAAAGTTTTTTTCCCATTATTTCGAGGCCATAATTCTAGGGCTTGAATTGTCGTAACACCTAAAGACGCTCCTTTCTGTTTTATATTAAATAAAAAAACAAGTTTTTTAAACTGAAAGTAAGGAGCGACATTAAAACTTAAAACTAACATAAATTATTCCGTATATGAAAGGGGCTGTCCCTCCTCAAAGCCTAGATCTTAACAATAAAGTGTTTTATTGTTTTAAAAACTAAAGTTATATAAAGATTCAAACTTTAACTTAAAGAGCGAGAGCTGAAGAGGGGACAGTCCCATTCATATAAGGAATAATTTCTGCTCGTTTTAAGTTTTAATTTCGCTCCTTGCTTTCAGTTAAAAAGACTTGGTTTATTATTTAATTTTTGAACGTTTTTGAGTTAATGCAGGTTTTGATCTTGGCTCACCGTACATGAATAATTAAAACAAAATTTTCATATTAATTTACTTTTATTTAGTTAAATGGCTTTCTCGAAACTTGTGTAATTTTATTTACGAACGTTTTTATTAATAATAAATATACGTAACTTACGAATTAACTTACGTAACGAGCTTCTATATTCATATATTTTTAATTTGTTTATTAGGGGGTTCGCCCTCTAGTCAATACCTTGCTCTTTAAGCGAAAGTTTGAATTTATTTCCAATTCTTTAAAAATGACCGCTTAATCACAAAGGCCGTTAATTAGAATAAATAGCTCTTATGAAAGTACTAAAAAATCTTTGGCTTAAAGAGCGAGTTATTGACTACGGGGTGAACCCAATCATATATGTAATATTTTCTGTTCGTTTGAAGTTTCGATGTTGCTGCTATTGCAGTTGAAATACTTGTTTTTTTATATTAAATTTCTGATCTTTTTTTAAATAATGCTGGGAAGCCCGGCGTCCCCTTCATAGCAATGTCCCTTCCCCCATAAAAACTTCCTACTTGGAAAGATCCTCCCCCATAACCCCTGAACCAACCCCCTCCCCCACTACCAGGAAAAATCTACCCTTAAAACGTCTGTATACTTCCAAATAACCAATGCTATATGTTAACATTGGGTAAAATTCATAACTTTCAGCCCTCCCCCCGGGAATTTAGGGGGATTAAGTAATCCTAAAAGACATACTTATTATATTTTCGAACATGCTGAACAAAATGGCTATCTCAAAATTTTGATTGGATGACTTTGGGAAAAAAATTAGCGTGGGAGGGGGCCTGGTTGCCCTCCATTTTTTTTGGTCACTTAAAAAGGGCACTAGAACTTTTAATTTCCGTTCCAATGAGCTCTCCCACGATATTCTAGGACAACTAGGTCGATACGATCACCCCTAGGAAAAAAAAACAAAACAAATAAACACGCACCCGTGATCTTTCTTCTGGCAAAAAATGCAAAATTCCACATTTTTGTAGATGGAAGCTTGAAACCTCTACAGTAGGGTTCTCTGATACGCTTGATGAATTAAACTTGATGAAACTTATATATTTGAAATCAGCATTAAAATCTGATTCTTTTGATGTATCTATTTGTATCAAAATACCGTTTTCTAGAGTTTCGGTTACCATTGAGCCGGGTCGCTCCTTACTTACAGTTCGTTACCACGAACTGTTTGACAAAACTTGTCTTGATTGGGTCTCCAAATATTTATAATGGGTTCAAGTGTCGTTCGATGCTTAAACAAAGAAATGTCTTTTCAAAATTTACGACTGTGTATACAAAGAGATGATATTTTCACAATTCAGCTAATTTTAAATAGTCGGTTCACTACTGATCTGTTGAAGCAAAGGGGTTTCCAACTTTTATTGAAATTAAGTTACCAAATTTACACAAAAATAAGGCCTCCTTACACTGGAAAAGTCAACCCTTCAACTTTCAAGTTGCATGATATTGCTGTTCAATGGAGGTAAAACGATATCTCTAACCATTATTAATAAAAGTTAATGCATGATGGTATAGGGTGGCGGTAGTGAATAACAATCATTATCAACTAAAAATATATCTAGACCTAGATAAATACAAAAAATATATATATTCCGTCAAAGCGGACACACAATTTAAAAAACACACTATTGAAAGCTTTATGACATAAAGCAAAACTGCTCAAAAAGACATCATCCCACTACCACCCACTTAAAATATTTTCACATTAACACAAATTTTAAATTATTTTATCACAAATAAAAATCATCATTAACCAAAACACTTCAACTTCATCACTATCAACTTTTCCATATCTCTTTGATTCAACCAAGCGGAAAAGAAAAGATAGTTAATCAATAAGTAAACTAAACACATTCAATACACTCATTTCTCAGCACCCCTGGAAGCTGTGGAAGGAGGAGAGTTATATGCTAGTTCCTCAATCCTTTCGTCACACGTAAACTTCACTTTCACACCACCCGGATGTTCACACTGAAGATATGATGGAACTGTGGAATCCGTTGCTTTAAGACACAATTTTTTTTTCATATAGCTTTTTTCTTGCATCTCTTACAGAAAATGGGACATCATCACTCATATAAATGTTTCCCTGGTTTGATATCTTTCTTCCTTTAAGCTTCTTCCCACTTTTAAGTATTTAAATCTTGTTTCCACGTTTTTTACATTGATTAAAATATTTCTTATCCTTTTGGATTGTAGCAAATAAAAAATGAGGTATCACTGGTAAATTTAGTCCATCCGTACATATCTCGGTAAACATACGTTTAGCTTGATCTTCATCCTCACAGACTGCATTTCATACAACCACATTGTTTTCGTTAGGCTGATATTCTGCAGCCATAAGCCTATCAGGCATACACAGGGTCTTTTCTTTAAAATACTTAACTTCTGACTGCAGGTTAAAATTATCATTTATCAACAAAGAAACGACATTTTCTACAGCATTTGTACAAGACTTTAGCCCGGAGAATTCAGACCTTAAGGCTTTTTGCTATGAATTGCTTTCATTCTATTTTCTACTACAATAAATCGCTGTTCAATTGATTGGACCGAGCTACGGGTTTCACGCATAATATCCATCGTCTTTGCAAAATCCTCCGATAGTGTCATTAACAAAACCTGAGTTGTCACTGGCTTCCGAATATTCGGATTTTCTGACACATTTGGGGTGCTTGTAGCAATATCCTCGCTAGAACCAATATCTGGACGACTCCTTTAATTTTTTTTTCTTGCCCATCTTAACTTAGTAATAGCTAAAATTGACTTACTGGCAAAGCAAGAAACCACCAGTCCTTTCTCAGTCCTTCTTCTTCCACTGTACTATTGCTTTAATCTCATGTCACGAATAGTTTCAGCTTTAAATCACTTTGGAGGAATAACAGCTAATGATTTCTATTGTTGAGTTTTGTTTAGGAAAAGGCTTGTATTTTCAGATTGTCTTTTATCAGCTTATATAAAGTTTTCGTTGTATCACAGTGTACAGATAATTTAGCAATATTCCATCTTCATTCATTTCATTACGTGATTCATAGAAAAGGTGATAGCAAGCAATACGGTCTTAACCGGTTGAGCAATGAATCAAGCAGCGTTGCCATTCTGGCAATTTGGGATTTACTAGTTTTGGGCGAAAAAATTGACTAGATTGGCTTCCGTTTTACTAGATGCTGCCGTAAAGTGCGCGTGTCGCGGCTTGCGCCGCGACATTTTGGCTGGAGAAAGCTAGTAAATACTTTTTGTCATCAAAATGAAAACAAAACTAAAAAGTTGCTAGTGCGCATTTTTTTTTTTGCTTGTGCAACATCTTAATATTATTTATTTTGGCCATTCGGCTTATTTGCCTGTAAATGTGTATGAAATATGTTCCTATTTATTCATTAGGTCCAAACAGTTTCTTCCAGCCTCCTAATTTTCAACAGACTCGGCCTTGCTCCATAGTTTAACCTACTTTTCCAAAAGTTTATAGTTTCAGTATATTTACGACTAGGCTTCACAAAAATTTCAGGTACATATAAAAACCAAACAAAGGACAACGAAAAATGAAATTCAAAGTAAAAAAAAATAATAATAAAGTCCAACTTGACATACCAAATTTGACTTTTTTAAAGCTTACCCGCCGGTCCTGCACCCTCTTCTGTTTCCCAGGAACCAGGTTTGTTCACCTTCGTCTTTCATTTTCTGCATCTATCAATCAGAGCGGGCGGAATCTCCCATTCCGAAACGCATTTTGTGTCTCTGAGGCAGAGTTGCTTGGAGTGCATGAGAGCTCCAACTGTGTCAATATTTAATCGATTTTGCCCAGTCGTCTTGATAGTATTTAAACTGGAAAACTGCCACTCTGCACCGGCTGAAGCATGGGGCAAAGCCCAGAGGGTCAACATAAACTTGGGGAGCACTCGGAAAACAGCTTTCCCGCTACCATCTTTCAGTTTGGTAAGCCTCTTCCAGAATGTAGGAGGACACTCTAAATCTGATTCTGATAATATTTCTGAAATAAATTCGCTTCGGATCTGAATTTCCTCATACTCACTATTAAGGTCCTCCAGGATCTTCATCTTCTCCCCTTCCATTCTGCAGTCTCTAACAACAACATGTTTAAACCTCTATAGAAGAGGAAAGTGAAATAGTTTCGTTGCTCATAGATTTCAGTGGATCGAGGAGTTCTAAAGATGTAAGAACAGGGTAATTCAGTCTTATCCTAGTATGGATCAGCTTAGCAAGTTCAATAAGATAAGCAAGGCTGGCTTTTCGAATGGCTTGCAACCAGTGACGTCGGTCTTACACTGACAGGCTTTCAAGGTGCAACTCGGTATTCATCCGAAGTTTGACATTTTCAAGCTTCAAAAAGTTTTCAGGACTGCTCACGTTCAGGGAAGTAAAAGTTAACTTTGAGCTTCTCAGAAGCTCAATAGAAGTGGGATGTAAGACAACTTATGCATTAATTAGTGCATTGCACAGCAACTCTTCACCTTTACTGCATGGGTAGCAGTTCTGCATGTTTACCAGCATGATAGACTGAATACTACACAGTTGTTTTGATAACGGTGCAGATTAGCAAGATTAGCTACCCCTATAGTATAGGGTGCCTGATAGAACCTGAATAGACAGTAAAAAATGAGTTGTTCATATCCTGCATCTACTGGGCAGCATCTCTGTAATCTTACAGTACAATGTACTGAATAACATAGATTGAGAAATGAATTGTTTTTGGTTAATTTCGAAGCACAAAGGTGTCACTCCAAAAACATTTAATAGGCATTCAGCCAGCAAACATGAAGCCTTTGCTCAACATGACTTTTATGACTAATTGCCTAACTACCGTAATTAAAAAATGAAAAATTCAGATCCGATAAGCCCAGATCTTGATTCAAAATCAGATTTCAAAAGTGCTGAATTTAACGCCAAAGGAATTGAGCTGTTTTTCGTATTTTGGACCACAGAATAAGTGTCATAGGAAGAGTGAGACAATAGTCAACCACCTCCGGTACGTTTCCCCAACAAAATGCTTTCAGATGAGAGGGCAAAAAAATTTACTAGATTTTGGCAAGCATTTACTAGATTTGTTCGATTTTACTAGATCTGACCCCCATTTTACTAGATTTACCAGATAGGTATGCTTTGTACAAGATCTAGTAAAATTTTACAAGGGGTGGCAACGTTGGAATCATGACTGGCAGTATAAATTTCGAAAAAGACTCATTCGATTGTCAGTTGTGATTTCTAGTGCCCCTTTTAGAGTCAAACGTGATTGGAGGGGAAATAGTCCCCATAAGGCGTGTTTTTCCTCAAATGCATTCTATTAAAATTTAAAATTGCCATTTTATTCAAAATAATTTATGGATCAACTGAAAAAAGCTCCAGGCTCCACACAACTTCCCAAAGGCAAAAGTTGCAAGTTATGCCCCGAGGATATATAAGGTTTTTTATGTAAGGGGTGGTCATAATATCTTCAGAGGTGGCTCATTTGATTAGAACTTGAAAGTTCCAGTTACCCTTTTAAGAGTCGAAGGTGAACGGAGGGCATAAACCTCCCCTCTCACTCTCACACAAACCCTCTTTTCCCCAAATATATTCAAGCAAAATTTTTGAGATAGTCACTTTGTTTGAAATAATCCAACGATCAGCTCACAAAAACTTTGAGGTCAACATAAACCCTACCAGAGCCCGGGGGAAGGGTTGTAACTTATACCCCAGGGATATAAAAGGCTTTTATGGAAGAGGTAGACTTCGGAGGGGACTCAAATGACTAGAAATTGAAAGTGCTAGTTCCCTTTTAGAGAGTCAAAAGTAATCCAACGACAACTACCCCCCCCCCAAAAACCTCTTTGCCCCAAACACCTCCGATCAAATTTTTGAGATATTCATTTTGTCCAAAACAGACCAAAGATCATACAATAAAAATTCCGGGGTTTACACAATTCCCGAGGATCCTGGGGCAAGTGTTGTAAAATATTTCCCGGTGCATATGGAAGTAAATGTGAGCGGGGGCTCACATTTACAAAGTCACAAAGGACCGGAGGTCAACTAGCCCATCTGCCCTCTTTACCCAAAATCCATCCGATCAAATTTCTTAGATAGCCATCTTGTTAAAATAAGTCAAAACTGCATCTGTTATCCTCAGCAATGTTAGATGATTTTGAGGTACTTAGCTTTTAGTTTTGAGAAACAAGGATGCATATGGTCAAATTGTATCTGCTAACCTTAGCAATGTTAGATGATTTTGAGGTACTTAGCGTTTAGTTTGAGAAACAAGGATGCATAAGGTCAAATTGCATCTGTTATCCTTAGCAGTGTTAGATGATTTTAAGGTACTCAGTTTTTAGTTTGAGAAACAAGGACGCATAAGGTCAAGTTGCATCTGTTATCCTTAGCAATGTTAGATTATTTTGAGGTACTTAGTTTCCAGTTTGAGACACACGGACGCATAAAGTCAAGTTGCATTTGTTGTCCTTAGCAATGTTAGATGATTTTGAGGTACTTAGCTTTTAGTTTTGTGAAACAAGGTTGCATAAGGTCAAGTTCTATCTGTTATCTTTGTTAGATGATTTTGAGGTACTTAGCTTTTATTTTGTTTCAGTGACCATACTTTGTTCTTGATCTGTATTGAATTCAGTTTTATGTTTCCAATTGGAGATAATCAGCTAAACCTAAGTGAGATAATGAAATTGACTATTTAATCTATAGACATAATTAGGTTAAGTATTTAATATGATGCATTCTAGGCAGCCTGCTTTCCATAATTCTCTGTTGTAGTTTTCGTAATTTTGTTACTAAAGGATTATATTTTCATCATATTTTGG
Organism: Artemia sp. Qi Xiang Cuo; assembly: GCF_049724085.1. NCBI lineage: Eukaryota > Metazoa > Arthropoda > Branchiopoda > Anostraca > Artemiidae > Artemia > Artemia sp. Qi Xiang Cuo. Next base: position 11,546,331 of record NC_142794.1, on the reverse strand, counting down.
GATATTTCATTACAAATAACTTCACTTCTTAACTGTGGTTGCTATAACATGTAGCCTAATTACCATAATTTCTATCATCATTTTGGAAATCTGCTTTCATTTTATTGTTTTGGCTTTAATGTCTTAACTTATGCTCCTGGCCTCCCCCAAGCCTCTCGGCGTGTCCACAGGTGGCGATAGGGGAACGCCCTATAGATATGTAGGGTACCTCCATAAAAGGCACGGACCAAGGGGGGATCTTGTCCCTGGGGGTCCTTAATGAAAACTGGGGCACCCTCACCCGGGGTACTAAATACAGGCGGACAAGGAAGAAGGTCCTCAAATGTACACTCAATAAGGCCCACCGGTGTGTCCACAAACCCCATGAGTTACAAACCTTCTCCCAGTATTGCGTTAAATTGCATGATGATGCAGAACACCATCACGGGAGGATCCTCTATAGGAGGACAACTGCAGCTGCGGTATATATCTAGATCTATGCACAATAGCATCTGCAAAGGGCTGCCTCGACCCTTTCGGGGTACCTGCAAGACTACGGACCTTGCGGTCAACTCTATTCCTACTTGAGGAATGGCGCCCCTCAAGGAAATTGTAGTTTAGTAAACGACACAACATTCGCACGGGATTCTGATTAATGGACAATTGGGCTTGGTATGTTTTGATGGGTATCTTCAGGATGAAAAGTCTCTTCCTAGCTAACCTATTTACTATGGGCTGCCTCTCCGTAGTAGCATGATATTTGTAGTAATACAAAACTACGAGAAATTACTATTAAAGAAGAAATTAAACCCAAAACGAAGAGAAATGAAACAAACAATCATTGCAAAAAACATACAACACGGTACCAGCATAAATGAATAAATAAATCTTAAAACAAGTAAAACTTAAATTGAACATGCAAATCAAGCTTAAAACGACCAAAAATATTTTAATTTGAAGTATAAACGAAACACAAAACGAACAGAAATCAAATAAACAATCGTAGCAAACAATAGATACTAGCATAAACGAATAAATAAATCTTAAAGCGAACGAAACTTAAATTAAACATACAAATCAAGCTTGAATCGAACACAAATCACTACAAACAAGAGTTTGGGTTTCGCCTCCTTCTCTTACTGTAAAATTCTAGAACGTATTGCGTCATTGGCACTTTACTGAGAAACGAATTATATTACAAATATTTTCTTTCGTAATTTTACAACATTGAAAATAAACATAAGAATAACTTGTGCATTATAATTAAACCAGCGCTATAGAGTGTACAAGGAAACCAGACACGAAAGCAGACAAACGGGTATTTGCTAGATAAATTGATTGCAAAGTGTATACAATATTTAAACGATTTTTTTGGGAGTTTAGGGGGTGGGAAAAGGTACCTAAGTTAGGTTAGGTTACGTATTTAATATATGCTATGCTTACCCTCTCCCCCTAATGTACAAATATATAGCCCAAATTTGTTTCTAATCTATTATATATTCATCCCATTTTATTTTATTTCATTAGCCTTAAACAAACTTCAGTTCTTTCGTGTATAGAGCTGGTTTAGATATAATGCACAAGTACCCATAAGAATTACGGTAAAATTAATTTTGAACTGATGAGCTTTCAACAATTAATATCATTATAATTCAAATATTTAGTACAATTTTATTAGTTATTTCCAAGACTATTCAAAACAAATACAGTGTCACTGCAAATAAGGGTTTGGATACTGCCTCCTTTCCTAACTGTAAAAGTGTAAAGCAGGGCTCCCACGGCGTCAATAGAGTTAATAAAGTTTGTCATGAAAGTGCGAACGATAAAGTTTGTCCCGCTCTCACAAGGATGTCATCTTTTTGAGTTAACCGCAGTTTTTCATAGAAAGTAATTGAAATACTTGGACATGGAGCTGAGAAAAGCATCTTTTTAAGAATTTTTTCCTTTTAGTAGTAAATGAAAATATTTTTTGTTTCTTTTACCAAGCAAAATATTTAAACAAGTATACACGATTATATTTGTAGAAACTTATTTGTATGTTGTTTAATTAAAATTTTTCACACATCTTCTGCTATTGCTTGAACTTTGCGGACTTTCTTGAAAAAGTTAAATAAAGTTTAACTTCTTTCCGACTGCAATAAAGTCAACAAAGTTAAGTAAGGAACACGGTTTATTAACTTTGTGGACAGCTTCATTAACTTTATTGACGCCATGAGAGCCTCGCTTAATGCCTACATTGTCATCGGCGCTTCACTGAAGACGACTTATATTACAAATATTTTATTCATTCAGTAATTGACTAGTTCATTGAACAAGAGTTCAATGAACTCTTGATTAAACTCTAACTCTTTTCTTGATTGAAAAGAGTTCTAATGTGTCAACAAGAGTTGACACCAGGGCCGTATCCAAGATTTTTGTTCGGGGGGGGGGTTACCCGATTTTTTCCCATTGACTTTATCTAACATCCTAGAGCATCAATACGTTAGCTTGAGTCCGTTGTTCCACCACGTGCTAACGAGAGCAGGTCCACAAGGTATACAGTTGTATAAAGCAGGGGTATTTTTTTTTTTTTTTTTTTTTTTTTTTTTTTTTTAGTAACGCAAAAACAAGACAATTATTTACATACAGTTAAATACTACAAGGTATTTTTTTGCGCAAAAAGAAGCCAAATCGTAGTCTAGAAGTAGTCTATATATTTTTTAGTTTTTTTTTTTTAGCTAAAAGTAAGGGCGAATATCTATAAAACGAGATCCAGGCGACGATTTTTCTTCCCTGCAAAAATGTCGATGACCTTGTCAGGGCAGATGTCAACGTCCCTTTGGACTGCAAGGAAGGCTAAGCCGCTCAAATCGTTCTTCTCCTGTTGAATTTCTCAGCCAGGTTTTGAGCCTTCTGAGCGTTGAGAAACTTCTTTCTGGAGTAGCAGTGCTAACAGATAACGTCACAAGAACAGCCTGAAGAAGAAAAAAATTTGGAAAAAGGTAGCGTCGCATGCCTGAAGTGAAGACACAGCACAATTAGGCCTCTCTGATACCGGAACATTCTCCCACTTGATGCGCCATAGCTCAATTTCTTGCTTCAGACAGTCTGGCTCGGGAAGAATATCGCCATCCAATTCAACCAATGACTCCAGGTTTAATGATCGACAGAAACAATTTTGGCAGGAGAAAGGACACTGAGATTTGACAGCAGTTTCTGGTGAAGTACAAATCGTTGTTTCAGCTCAGAAGTGAAGTGGTCCAGGAAAGGAATAAAGAGCGAGGTTCTATAGTGGTTGAAAAGGTCTGGATCGTCTGCGTGCACACTCCGGCCACCTCTTGTCCTTGGACGAGTCATCTCCAGTCCTAAGTCACTGGCAAAACGCTGAGCTTCGTCAAAAATAGACGTGAAAGCAGTAGCAGCATTTCCTCGCATTTCCTTTGTTCTTGAAAGGACAGTTTCCCCGTGCCTGCATGCAGCTGCCAAATCACAGTCAACTGACTGAAGAGGCTTGCACAATTGAAGCGTAAGGCAGAAAAGCTCTTTGACCACATGGAGACACACAACAAATTGCAACTGGTTCATCGTGTCCAGCAACTGCGCCACTTTTGCAGAAGTTTTTGCATGTACCTTCTCTTCAAGAGCTTCTAGGGATCGCAGGATTGGTCGGTACAGCTCAAGAAAACGCACGACTGAATCATGGCGCTCCATCCATTTTGTTTCGCAGAGTCCGGTTAAAGTATGTTTCCTCGAATCCGGTAGTATTTCGTTGATCTTCTCTTTTAAATTATGTGTCCTGAGTGGGTAAGTAAGGTAAAAACTGTAGACTTGTGACAAGATACCGAAGAAATACTTAAACGCCAGAATAGAGCATATAGAAGAGATTACCAAGTTGAGACTCTGCGCACTACAATGGACGTAAAGCACCTTCAGATACTTTTCACATATAACAGCCTGGACACCCCTAAGATGCCCACTCATCGCTGCTGCACTGTCATATCCCTGACCAACCATCTTGTTCAGATTAAGACCAAGGCTTTCAAGAAATTGCAGGATTGATGAAGCCATACCTTGTCCTGTCAAATCAGAAACTGGGGTAAAACCAAGGAAGTCCTCATGCAAGTTCACTTTGAAAGTGTAGCGGACGCAAACAGACAGCTGCCTGGTATTCAAAACGTCCGCTTTTTCATCGGCAAGCACCGAAAAGCATGGACTTGCGTTTACTCTTTCCACAATAGACTATTGAAGAAGCTCCCCGGATGCGGTGATAGTACCATTCTGGTTGATGGGAGAAAGATATGTGACATTTCTGGCCGCAGAAATAAGGTAGTTCTTCAGAACATCGTCACCGTGTCTCGCCCTCAGCCGCAGTAGTGCTAGAAAGTTGCCATCAATGTGAGAAGGTTCTGCATCCGAGACCGAAATTGGACCGGAATAGTAGGTACCGCTAAGGGCAAGCTGTTGCCACCTACAAAGTATCACTGTCTCAACAATTGGTCGCAACTTCTGGTGGTTTTCTTGAACCTGCACTTTCCTGACCGCCTATAATTGGTACAAGCTATTGTCCTGCCTTTTCTCCGAGACAGAAATGAAGTTTCCAGCTGATATGGTGCAGTTTCTATGAAATTGTGCCTGTTGGTGAGCTGTGAAGCGCTCTATCGCATCCTTCCAGTTCCTGAATGGTTTGGTGACTAGATTCCCCAAGTGCTGGTGGCAGCCTTTGCCAGCTGTCTCTGACGAACAGAACGCAAAATCTGCAAAAAGTAGCGTTCTCAGACGGAGAGTAGGACAGCCAACTGAAACGAGCGATCCAAGTTAACTGAAACTTCCGCTTCCGTTTTTCAGATACTGGAAAAATGTAGGAGACATCTGGAGTCCAAGGGCTCTTCAGCAAACGAAGTTTAGAATTTGAATCGAGACTGGATGATTTGTTGACAAAACGACCGATGTCATTTGCAAACAACGACAAAGACTGGGTTGGTGCAAGTGCGTGTTGCGTCGTGGTTGGTTCCAGTGTGCGTGATTCAGAAGCTTCAATGATGGCTCCAGTGCCCTTCAGATCCACAGGTGCAGACGTCCCGCTAATGCCACTGTCAGAAACATCCCTGGTGCGCTTGGGCGCGAAAAACGACGTAATGCCACACTTCCTCTTCATGTTGAAAATCACTCTTCTCTTAGCCAAGTCCGAAATTGAACTGAACTGAACTGACAATCCTGCACTCTCTTATACCATACCTCGAGAGCCCATTAATCCTAATTTACTATGCAAGGTCAGGTGAACATGGGGTTACCTAATTGCGTAAGCTGATCAGAGCGCATATTATTAACCCTAATTTACTATGCAAGGTCAGGTGAACATGGGGTTGCCTACGGTTACCTAATTGCGTAAGCTGATCAAAACCGTTAACCCACAAAATTCAATAGGATTTAGTGTGGGAGCATGTTTTTTTCCTGGTAAGGTTTTGTCTTTACAGGTATTTTTTAGACTAATTTTCGACTCGGTCAAAAATTTCGGGGGGGGGGGGGGTAAAACCGGGTATCCCCCCCCCCCCCTCTCGATACGGCCTTGGTTGACACATTATCACAGTTAACACATTTAGTTAACACGAAAGAGATTTATCATGATATTGTAGTTTTTGTATATATTAACTTGGATACTTGGTAAATTTTCCATTGGCTGTATTCATCTCTACCGGTTTTTGATCCCTCCCATTGTCATCATTCGATGCTAGGCATTCATCAAACAGTTCGTGGTAATGAACTGTAAGTAAGGAGCGACCCGGCTCAATGGTAACCGAAACTCTAGAAAACGGTATTTTGATACAAATAGATACATCAAAAGAATCAGATTTTAATGCTGATCTCAAATATATAAGTTTTATCAAGTTTAATTTTAACCATCAAAAGTTAGGCGCCTGAGAAAATTTGGCTGATTTTCGAAAAAAGGAGGAAAGACCCCCTAAAAGTTATAGAATCTTAATGAAAATCACACCATCAGATTGAGCGTGTCAGAGAACCCTACTATAGAAGTTGCAAGCTCCTATATGCGAAAATGTGGAATTTTGTATTTTTTGCCAGAAGAAAGATCACGGATGCGTGTTTATTTTTTTTTATTTATTTTTTTTTGTTCCCAGGGGTGATCGTATCGATCCGGTGGTCCTATAATATCGTGAGAGGGCTCATTCGAACGGAAATTAAAAGTTCTAGTGCCCTTTTTCAGTGACCAAAAAAAATGGAGGGCAACTAGGCCCCCTCCCACGCTCATTTTTTTCCCAAAGTCACCTGATCGAAATTTTAAGATAGCCATTTTGTTCAGCATGTTCGAAAATATAATAATTATGTGTCTTAGAATGAATTTATTCCCCTAAGGTCTGAGTGGGAAGGCTGAATGTTGTGAATCTTACCCTATTTTAGAATTTAGGAGGCGCTATTTGGTAGTATACAGACATGTTCTGGGTATATTTTTAATGGGAGTGGGGGAGAGGGGTTGATTAGAGGGTATGTGGGAGGATCTTTCCATGAAGGATGTTTTCATGGGGGAAGGGACACTGCTATAAAGGGGACGCCGGACTTCCCAGCATTATTTAAAAAAAGATCAGAAATTTAATATAAAAAAACAAGTATTTCAACTGCAATAGCAGCAACATCGAAACTTCAAACGAACAGAAAATACTACATATATTATTGGGTTCACCCCGTAGTCAATACCTCGCTCTTTAAGCCAAAGATTTTTTAGTACTTTTATAAGAGCTATTTATTCTAATTAACGGCTTTTGTAATTAAGTAGTAATTTTTAAAGAATTGGACCAAAATTCGAACTTTAACTTAAAGAGCAAGGTAATGACTAGGGGGTGAATCAAATAATACACAAATTAAAAATATATGAATAAATAAATTCGTTATGTACGTTAATTCGTAAGTTAAGTATATTTATTACTAATAAAAACGTTCGTAAATATAATTAAACAAGTTTTGAGAAAGCCATTTAAATAAATAAAAGTAAATTAATATGAAAATTTTGTTTTAATTATTCATGTACGGTGAGCCAAGATCAAAACCTGCATTTTTTCAAAAACGTTCAAAAATTAAATAAAAAAAACAAGTTTTTTAAACTGAAAGTAAGGAGCGACATTAAAACTTAAAACGAACAGAAATTATTCCGTATATGAAAGGGACTGTCCCCTCCTCAACGCCTCGCTCTTTACGCTAAAGTTTGACTCTGTCTCACAACTTTATTTTTTAAAACAATAAAAAACTTTAGCGTAAAGAGCGAAGCGTTGAGGAGGGGACAGTCCCTTTCATATACGTATATTTATTACTAATAAAAACATTCGTAAATAAAATTAAACAAGTTTCGAGAAAGCCATTTAACTAAATAAAAGTAAATTAATATGAATTTTTTTTTTAATTATTCATGTACGGTGAGCTAAGAACAAAACCTGCATTTATTCAAAAACGTTCAAAAATTAAAGAAAAAAACAAAGTTTTTTAAACTGAAAGTAAGGAGCGACATTAAAACTTAAAACGAACTGAAATTATTCCGTATATAAAGGGACTGTCCCCTCTTCAAGGCCTCGCTCTTTACGCAAAAGTTTGACTCTGTCTCACAACTTTTTTTTTAAACAATAAAAAACTTTAGCATAAAGAGCGAGGCGTTGAGGACAGGACAGTCCCTTTCATATACGGAATAATTTCTGTTCGTTTTAAGTTTTAATGTCGCTCCTTACTTTCAGTTTACAAAAACTTGTTTTTTTATTTAATATACACAAGGTCGTATGCCTTCAGTTTTCGCAAAACCTGTCTGACTTGTCTTTTCTGTGAAGAAATTAGACATTATTAAGGGGTTTGGACTGTAATTATTTCAGCGATAATGCTGAAGAATAGCCATTGAGCAGTGCGAACATAAATAAATAGGAGATCCTATATTTAGTAGCAATTACGTTGCAATTGAGGTAGGGAAAGAAAAGTAAGTAGAACAGGGGTGGAGAGCTGTTAGCAAGAGCCGTGGCACTGTCTTCGGTACTGCCTGATCGTCTGTCTTCAAGAGCATCTTTTATTATCAGCTAATACCAATCTTCTGAAATGGAGTTGGAATCACGTTTCGTTTGTGAATGCTGCACGGTCTACTTTTGGTAGACCTTCCTCGCCTGTATTTTGAAACGTAGTTATTTTTCATCTGCGACATCAGTGCTGTTCCACAGTGAAGAAAAAACCTTGGCCGTGCGAATTGCCGATCTGGTATTTATTAATGTATATTTTCTTTGTGATCGTAAATCTGTTCAGTCACTGAATAAGTTTGCCAAGGCTTGTAGTGTTTTGAAAAGTGGCAGAATCTGAATCATCTTTTGTTTACCAATTTGTTGTGGCTGGGTATTTTAATGCTGCTATATTAAATTCAAACCCCCGATTGGATATGGTTTTCCAGTCTTTGTCCGAGTTTATGCTACTGGATAAGAATTGTTCATTTTCATATATCCACCACTCTGGGAGCCATACTAATATAGATCACGTTCTTTGTCCTCCAAACTTATCGGTTTTGATTGTTTCTGTTCACGAAATAGAAAGAGATATAGATCACCTATCAATTTCCTTTTCGTTTAATATTTCTCTGTCACCAGATATTTCACGCGTGAATCGTAGATGGTTTACCAGGCGAAATTGGAATAAGGCTAATTGGGTGCTCTACATTTCTACTGTTACAGCTGTTTTGACTATTATAAGAGTTTCTTGTCAGCTACTTCAGCTTGGATCCAAATTTATAAATGATACGAATTTTTTGAACAAACATTATTTAGATGCAAATATACTTCAAAAGAAAATATTTTGTTCGTTTTAAGCTTGATGTTCAATTTAAGCGTTACTCGTTTTAAGATTTATTTATTCATTCATCTAGTACCTGTTGTATGTGTTTTTATTATGTTTTTTATTTTATTTCTGTTAGATTTGTTTTACATTTATTCTTTAATAGTAATATCAGGTCTTTTTTGAGTTATTGTAGGTTTCTATTTGGTCTGATCTGAAGTTCAAAATGGCCTTTACTTTTCTTTAAAAAACTTCTTTTTCTGAGAGTTTTATTTAAAATTAATTCATAAAAAGGTAAATGATAAATATTTAATATCTTTCCCGGAAAAAATATTCCAAAAGTGTTACAATGATAAACTTTACATCAATCAAACCCCAAAATATTAATTAGGAATAAATTAAAGCTTTTTTCACAAATAGAAAATTGGATAAAGCTAATAAACTAAGAAAAATGCTCAAAAATGTAATTCATGGATCTGCTTAATCCTATTACCAAAATACTGTCAAAGAATTGTCTAAAAACAAACACAAAAATTGGTATTCTGAGGATAAAAACTGTGTGACAGGAGACTTGATCAGCCTAATTTGAGCCTACCTAAACCCCCTGAACCTACCGTCAATAACCTTAACAGGTTCCTCGCTTCCATCATTCAATGCCTTCTGGCACTATCTAATCAACTACCGGCTGGCGCGATTCTCCTTTTTTGTCCTTTTATTTCCCCGTTGGATATCGTAATAATAATTAGAAAGCAAGGAAAAACAAATGTTTCCTTTGGATATCCCATTCCCTTTATTAGTGCTTTTCGTGATATCCTTTCAAAGATCTTGTCTCTCCTTTTCAACGAGATTACCGAGGCTGGACAGTTTCCACAAATATGGAAACAGGGTGTCATAACTCCCATAAAAAAGAAACACAGAAAGCCTAGTTATGAAGGTGTCCATGCCATCTTTATCTCTATATTCTCGTACTATCTGAAAAATTCCTTATAGATTGGCCGAAAGAAAACAATCCTTTCTTAAACTAACCTGAAGCGATTCGGGAACCTCAAGTCCACTTCTACTTTGTACTATCTTGTTTGTCTTACCAACTCAATCGGAAAGTTCTTGAAAAGCCTAAATACTGGCTAAATTAATTTCTGCTCATCTCCTACAAGTATTTGCTCTTGTTAATCACAATGCATTAGTTTAGAGACTTGTCACTGAATTAATTGCCTCTTTGTTATAAAATAGATCACAGGTTGTCATATACCCGAATCATTATTCCAGTCCCCCCATGTTTGCAATGGAGGGTCTCAGGGTACCTCTCTCTCTCTCTCTCTCTCTCTCTCTCTCTCTCTCTCTCTCTCTCTCTCTCTCTCTCTCTCTCTATCTCTCTCTCTCTCTCTCTCTTAGGTACCCTTCTTTTTTCAACTATAATCGATAGTCTCCCTAAGAAATTTCCCAACGGCTAGAAATTTGTTGATGAGAAATCTAATGAGTAACTCTTGAGTATCCTCAACGAAGTTGTACAGGATGCCTCAAACATAGGCATGAGAGCACACCCTTCTAAATCCACGATAATGCCAATGTGTTTTCTGAAATCCCCCGCCTTTTCTTAATCCTATCCTCATGAAATTTTCATATCCTTCTTGAATTACTTGGTGTCACAATTTCTTCTAAGTTACAATAAGATATCCGTATTAAAAACATAATACACAAATCCACGCTTATCATAATCCCCGCAACGCTTGAGATAGCTCTGTCACACTTGGCACAATTTTGCCACGGGTGGCATGCGCCAAATGGTGTACTTAGCTTCTGAGTGTCGAGGACTTCCAGGCAACTTTTTTTACTTTCCATACAATTTGTTCCTTTTGAATAAGCTCCCCTCCCTACACCTATAGATGTCAAGCCCTCCTAAAAATATGTTTCTGCGAAAGTGCTTGTCCTATGCTCAGATTTCTTTAAATTCAGAAGAAGAAAAGCAAGCCATTAACGAAAGGACTAGCGTCTGCATTAGTTTTAGAAGCCTGTAAATGGGCCAACCGGAAGATGGCAAACATAAGGACTAAGAAAAAAAGCACTGATAGTGAGAGTCAAAATTAATGGCATTTTGGTACTAACAATGAATAATATACTAAAACACTGTTAAGAATATTGCCTTAAGATTTGCCTTCGCCTGAGAATCGTTTTTTTTTTATTTATTTTTGTGATAAATGGAAACTGAACTAAAACCCTCCTTACTAGCATGCTTTTTGCAAGAGTCTTCTCTATGAAATTAAATAATAAAAAAAACAAGTTTTTAAAACTGAAAGTAAGGAGCGACATTAAAACTTAAAACGAACAGAAATTATTCCGTATATGAAAGGGGCTGTCCCCTCCTGAACGCCTCGCTCTTTACGCTAAAGTTTTTTATTGTTTAAAAAAATAAAGTTGTGAGACAGAGTTAAACTTTAGCGTAAAGAGCGAGGCGTTAAGGAGGGGACAGCCCCTTTCATATACGGAATAATTTCTGTTCGTTTTAAATTTTAATGTCACTCCTTACTTTCAGTTTTAAAAACTTGTTTTTTTATATTTAATTTCTGATAATTTTTTAATTAATGCAGCTTTTATTTTGGCTCACCGTCATTGAATAAGTAAACAAAATTTCCATAAAATTTTTTCTCTTCTTTTGCTAAATGGCTGTCTCTAAATTTGGTTCTGACGTAATTTAGAAATTAACTTACGTAACGAACTTCTATATTCGTATATTTTTCTTCTGGCAAAAAATACGTTGCAGATATAGCTGCAGATTTTTGCAGATATGACTTAAAACCTATTTATTTGGGTTTTCTGATACGCTGAATCTGAAGGTGGAATTTTCATTAAAATTCTTTCACTTGTAGGGGATGTTTCCTCCCTCTTTAAAAAATCAGGTAAATTTTCTGAGGCTCGTAGCCCTTGATGAGTAATAGTAAACTTAATAAAGTTTATATATTTATAGTCAGCAGTATAAACCTATTATTTTGATACATTTATTGACACCAAGCTTCCGTTTTTAAAAGTTTCAATCACTGTTGAGCCGTATGGCTTGTTTTTTTTTATTACGCAGACGTCATTGCGTATATGAGAGGGTTATATCCTAAGCCAATACATCGCTCTTTACGTTAAAAGTAAAAAAAAAAGTTTTAATTCACAAACCCCTGAATCACAAAGGCCGTTTAATTAGAATAGATAGCTCTTTTGAAAGCACTAAAAAAAAGTGTAGCGTAAATAGCGAGGTATTGACTTGGGGGAGAACCCCCTCATATATTTTCAGTTATATATATGTATATATATATATATATATATATATATATATATATATATATATATATATATATATATATATATATATATATATATATATATATATATATATATATATATATATATATATATATATATATATATATATATATATATATATATATATATATATATATATATATATATATATATTTATCTTAAATTAGAAGTGGCGCCTTTGTAAAATTACATGTTTTTTATTGAACCTTTAACTTTTGCCTCGGCTTGTCTTTTGTCATTATGAAAGACATATCGCCGAACCTTTGTTTCTTTTAATTTTCCAGGTGGTGGGACAAAAATTTGTTTAACAAAGATATAACGGATCTGTCGATGTTGACGGATTTCAGGGTCAACATCTTGATATTAATGGACATATAACTTAAAGACCGAACTCTAACCATCAGTATTTTAAATTAAGGAGCGAACTGTAGCCCATAGTAAATCAAGTAATAGTTACTATATTAATTACGTTAAGTAACGACATCTAGCCCATGTTAACTGAAACATAAATAGGGATTATGTAATTTTTATTGGTATCAAGGCTGTAGAAACGGCTGAAATCTAGTAAAGGACAAACCATGGCACATACTAGACAGTGGAATTTAATATATCTATTTGAACATATGAAGATTAGCGTCGCATTCTATAACCAGATTGGATCATCTACACAATACTTTAAAACTGCCATAAGATTAAAAAGTTTTTGAGTCACAGCATTTTCACAAGTTTTTTCTCTGACCGTCTGTGCATAATCTGAATGAAAAATACTTTTGATAGTTTTTATTGAATAAGATTTTTTTTTCTGTCTGGTGACAGGATTTTAATTGACAATTCAAACAATAAATGAAACCTTGGAGTCAAAATCAACTGAGATAATTTTAATTGGGGGTTTTTTCGTCAAAATACTGAATTAACCCTTTTATTTTTTTTTATCAAACCATAATTACTCAGGTAATATTCAAAAAAAGCCCTAAATGATAAAATATGAATTAATAAAAAGAACCAAAATTTCAGTGTACTACAATATACTACAGACAACTCTTTACAACAGAAAAGTGTGTGAGGATGGAAGTCAAAATGCGGATGAAATAGTGGATGAAAGACCGCAAAAAAGTCATTTCGCACGTTTTTTGCTGCCTCTGCACAATTTAGCTTTTGGTCCTCATAGATATAACTCTAAGTCAGCACCCCATTTCATGTTGACGGACAACCTTAGCCAAATATGTCAACAGATTTTCTAAGGACAAATATCAGTAAACAAAATATATAAATATATATATATATATATATATATATATATATATATATATATATATATATATATATATATATATATATATATATATATATATATATATATATATATATATATATATATATATATATATATATATATATATATATATATATATATATATATATATATATATATATATACATATTTTTTTTCTTTTGTTTGTTGACTCTTGACTGCCCCTTTTCGTTATTGAAGTAAGTTTTAAAACTAATATAAGTTATGTAAGGTATATATGTTATATTTCTTTTTCTTGCAGTTAATTATTGACGTGAATGAAATATCTTATATTGATCACTAATAGATATTTATGCAAAATCTACACTGAATTTCGATTCCAGATGGGCTAATTATAAACAATGAGTTTAAGAACTATTAAAGTCCTATTTCTTTCGGGACCACCTCATACATGTCATGTCAAATATGTCATAATCTTTGACATCTTCTTAATGTTTTACCACTAGTCTACATGTCCTTATGAAATCTCAAATGAATCACCCTAATTTTTTAGTTAGTATATTTGTTCGATTATCGTTCCTGTATATCATGCTGCAGGATTTCGAGAGAATTTGGTTATGTGAAGTTGTTTCTGTGAATATCAGGGGCGAATCTCCAGAATTTTTATTGGGGGGGGGGCAAGATGGGTCCATATCTGGATAGTCAAAGGGCTTGGGATGCATAATATTTTTTTTCTCCACATTATTGGGGGACAACTAATTTTAAGTCATAGAATTTTAATGAAAATCACACCATCAGAATCAGCATATCAAAGAACCCTACTGTACAGGTTTCAAGCTCATATCTGGAAAAATATGGAATGTTGTAATTTTTGCCAGAAGAAAGATCATGGATGCGTGTTTATTTGTTTTTTTGTTATTTTTTTTCCCCCTAGGGGTGATTGTATCGACCAAGTGGGCCTTCGCCGTCGAGAGAGGGTTCATTTTAATGGAAATGAAATGTTCTAGTGCCCTTTTAGGTGACCAAAATAATTGGAGGGCAACTAGGCCCCCTCTCACGCCACCTTTTTCCCAAAATCACCCGATCAAAATTTTGAGGTAGCTTTTTTCTTCAGCATACTTTAAAGGATACTTTAAAGGATGTTTCATCCTAAGGATATTAATTAGCTCTTAGGTCTTGAATATAAAATTTGCGGAATTCTTTATCTTGCATAAAAAAGAAGCAATTCTTGGCTCCTAAAATTTTTTGGATAAAATTCATATGTGAGATATAAATTAAAAAAATTATGGATTCTCACTTTTCCAGTCCCAAACCTGGTAAACTTTTTCATTTGAAATTAATCATTCGCATAAGTTTGAAAAAAAAAATTAAAAGGTAATAGCAACAGTGATGTTTGTAAATAAAATGGGTATTTTGAGTATCCAATGCAGAGACAATCGATGCTAAAACTTTGGGTTTCAAATCCATAAATCCTACCACATTATAATTATTACCTTACTATTATTTAGCTATTATTTACTATTATTATTTAACTATTATTGCTGTAAAACTATTATTCTACTGAATATTTTAGTTGCTTTGCTTCATTTTTGTGTTAGTTTTTAACTAGATAATTTATATAAAGTAAATAGACTCATGATGAGATAGAATCATGATTGAATGTAAGTTGATTCATTCTTAACGGACATAACAAAATACTGAAACTTTGGATTTTGTTCAAAATCCAGCTAGTTTTGGGAATTAATAGGATTCGAACTCGCAATGAACAGAAGTTTGGTAAATATACAAACCGAATTCTGGCCCAAGCCTGTGTTGAAAAAGGTAGAATAAGTTTTAGGAGACTTGTTAGTCTATCTGGCCTCCCCCAGGCCATTCAGCGTGTGCCCAGATGGCGATAGGGGAACGCTCTACAGATATGTAGGATACCTCCATAGGAGGCACGGACCAAGGGGGTACCTTGTCCCTGGGGGTCCATAATAGAATATCGGCCATCCTCGCCCGGGGTAATAAATGCAGGTGGAGGAGGAAGAAGGCCCCTCAAATATACACTCAAAAGGGCCCACTGGTTTGTCCACAAGTCCCATGAGTTGCAAACCTTCTCCCAGTAATTGGTTAAATTGCATGATGATGCAGAACACCATCTCGGGAGGATCCTCTATAGGAGGACAACTTTGGCAGGGCGTAAGATCCAGATCTATGGACAACGACCTCTGCAAAGGGTTGCCTCGACCTTTTCGGGGTACCTGCAAGACTGGGGACCCTTGCGGTCAACTCTATTCCCACTTGAGAAGTGGCGCTCCTCGAGGAAATTATAGCCTAGTAAACGACACAGCATTCACACGGGATTCTGATTAATGGACAATTCTTCTGGGCTTGGTATGTTTTGATGGGCGTCTTCGGGCTGCATAACCTCTTCCTAGTTAATTTGTCTACTATGGGCTGCCTCCCAGTAATAGCATAATATTTGTAGGCATGAATATATAATGGGTCGGAGGTAATAGGCTTGAGATTGTCTGTGCAGGATTTTGACTCTTGTTGATAGAAGAGCATCAACAAGGGCTGAAAACCATGTTGTGACCCATATGGGCCCAGGATTGCACAAATCCTCCGTTCAACTGGTGGCCCCAGGAACTTCTTGCAGACCGGTTCTAAGCCAGCTTAAGCACTTCGGTGTAGACTTGAGAAGATATGTGATCCCCGTCCTGCGCTGGTATCCAGGATCATTGCTTTTCCTGAGGCGAAAATAATTTCAATGATTTGAAGAACAAGAAAATTGGAACATGGAATGTTACGAAATTAAGAAATGACTATCGTATTGACATTTTGACAGACGAATTCAGACGATTTGAACTAGATTTATTAGGGGTTTCAGAAACTCATGTCCCCGGAGTGGGTAGCATCAAATAAGGTGATATACAATTTACTTACTCAGGCCGGAATGATTGGGTACATAGACAGGGAATAGGGCTCATGATGAATAAGGAAGCTGCTAAGTCTTGTTTAGGCTGAACAGGTATTAATAATAGAATACTAATTGCTCATTTTATGACTAGAAAGTTCAGGGTATCAATTATAATAGTATACGCCCCTGTAGAACCGACTGACGGAGATACTAGTGACTCAGATGAATTTTACTTACAGTTACAGGAGCAAATAGACAAGGTCCCAGGTAGAAATATGATGTTATTACTGGGAGATTGTAACGTCCAGGTTGGTAGAAATATGGATAGATGGTATCCTATCCTAGGTAAATTTGGTCTAGGAAAAGAAAACAGTAATGGATACAGACTTTTGCAATTTTGTAGGTATAACAACCTAGTTATAACCAATACGGTGTTTGAACATAAAATGGCTCATAAGTTAACATGGTTTTCACGTGATGGTAAGACAGCAAACCTTATTGATTATGTTATAGTAAACCGAGGACTGGCAGGATCAATACAAGATACTAGGGTATATAGGAGTACTGTTATTGATGTTAAAATTAAAGATCACCATTTAGTAGTGTCGAGGGTTAATTTAAAGCTGAAATATCGGAAGGGGACCTCCCGGGAAGTAATGATGTTGGTAGACTCCAGGATGAGAATTTGAGAGAAACTTTCCAAGAACAGTTGAATACTAAACTTGAGAGTTTAAAATTTGATAATGTGGAAGATGGTTGGAACAATTTTAGAAAAATAATTTGTGAAGTCGCTGAAGTTGTATTAGGGAAGAAAGCTAGAACTGCAGCTAAGAATATTAGTGAAAAAGCTTTGTGTTTAATAAAAAGGAGAAAGGACTTGTAAAAGAATTATCTGAGTGATAGATCTTACGAAAATAAGAGGAATATAAAGACAGTGGAGAAAGCATTAACATATGAACTAAGGAGGTGTGAAGCGTAGGCCATGGATAAAATTGCCGAGGATCTGGAAGATGCAACCAGGCGGTATAATACTGAAATATTATATTAGCACGTTAAAAAACTGAGAGGGAGTAGTCTATTCGGACTTGTCCCAGTTAAAGATAGGAATGGGGTCGCAATTAGCGATAAGGAAAAAACTAAAGAGAGATGGGCTGAACATTTTGAGAACTTGCTTAACCGAGATAGAGTTGCAGGAAAATATATAGAGGAAAATTAAAAAGTTTGTGATACCTTGGATGCGAAGGAAGATTTGTTTTGTGAGGAGGAATCAGCAACAGTACTAAAAGGATTAAAGAATAATAAGGCTCCAGGTGGTAAATGAGTTTCTTAAATATGGTGGCTCAGAGGTTAGAAATAAGTTACTGAAGATTATGAATATGATTTTTGAAATAGGGGAAGTACCTAACGATTTTAGGAAAACCTTAATTAAGCCACTTTATAAGAAAGGTGATAAAAGTGAGTGTGGTAATTATCGAGGCATTAATCTGGTCCCTGTAGGTAGTAAATTACTTAGTAATAAGATACTTTTTGGACTGAGAGATGCTGTAGACAAAGTTTTAAGAGAAGAACAGTGCAGTTTTAGAAAAGGTAGAGGATGTTTCTACCAAATTTTCACTCTTAGGCTAATAATTAAGAAGAGCCAGGGTTTTCAAACACCTTTGGTCCTCAGTTTTATAGATTATGAGCAAGCGTTCGATTCTGTTGACAGAAGAGCCTTAGTAAAGGTTTTATCCTTGTATGGTATACCAGACAAATACATTAAAGTGATTAGTGCTATGTACGAGAATAACACTGCTGCGGTTAAGGTAGGAAATGAGGTTAGCGGCTGGTTTTGTATTAAATCAGGAGTTAAGCAGGGTTGTGTTCTATCCCCCTTTATATGGATTATTTTTATAGACTTTGTTTTAAGGAGCACAGGAAAGGCAATGGGAGACCACGGAATCAAATGGGGAGGAAAAAGTCTCCTGGACTTGGATTATGCTGATGATTTAAGCATCCTCGATGAAAGTGTGAGCAAAATGAATGAAGTTTTAGAGGTTTGGCGAGTTCAGGGTGCTAGAATAGGTTTGAAAATTAATGTTAAGAAGACAAAGTCACTAAGGCTAGGAATAAGTGAAGATGAAAAGGTGAAGTTGGGCAATGAAAAGATTGATCAGGTGGGCAGCTTCACTTACCTTGGTAGTAGTATTAGTAAAGATAGCGGGAGCAATGAAGATGTTAAAAATAGAATAGCCAAGGCTCAGGGGGTTTTTCACAGTTAAAAAAAGTCTGGAAGAATGGGAAGATAAGTCTGCAAACCAAGATTAGAATATTAGAAGCTACAGTGATGACAGTGGTCAAATATGGCTCTGAAGCATGGACGCTCCGAAAAGCGGATGCAAATTTGACCGATTTGCAAAATTGACCGTATTTCAAACAATAGGCTATACGAAAAATGTGGTTCAAGATCGCTCTCTTGGGCTATAATGAAAGAAAGGTTGAGGTGGTTAGGGCACGTTGTGCAAATGAAGAATGACAGATTGCCGAAGATTGTTCTTTTCTGCCAACCATCTTGGGCCAAACGGAATGCAGTTCGTCCCGTCTGGGGTGGGAGGACGTCATAAACAAAGATTTAAAGGAAATGGGAACTTCGTGGGCGGGTGTAAAAAGGGAGGCTTTGAATAGATTGGGGCGGAGGAGGAGCTTGCGTAGGCTGTGTTGGCCTCAAGCGGCTTGGTGCTGCGGTGAGTTGTTAGTAGTAGTATATATATATATATATATATATATATATATATATATATATATATATATATATATATATATATATATATATATATATATATATATATATATATATATATATATATTTGCTATTGAATTGTCTTTTATAGAGCCAATTAGACTAAGTTCATTCTTAATTGTATATTGTATATTATTTATTAATCAAAAAAAACTTTTTGCACAAACTAAGTTTTTCAAAAAAAAGTAAAGAATTCCATTAAACCAAAAATGAACAAAAATAGAATCAAATAATCTACCAAGCATACAACTACCACAAATCAGTATCAATAAATAAATGAAACCCAAAACAAACAGAAATTAAAATAAGTCAAACTCAAAACGAGCAGAAATTAATCTGACTAGGGTTCTAAACCTTATGCTTTTTAAAAGCCAGAAGATAATTTGTATTTTACTGAAAAAAAATTCAAGTGAATTTATTGACAAAAATGTGCATTGTCAGTTTAATATAAATATACTGATATTTATTCTTTAAAACCTTAATTAATTTTTGATTTCTTAAAGTTATAAAAATGAAAACATTTAAAAGAATGTTTTCAGTAAAGAATAAATTATATTCTGGCTTTTAGAAAGCATAGGACTTAGAACCCTATCCATATTATTTTCTGCTCGTTTTGAGTTTGACTCTGCTATCTATTTCTTAAGCTGTTATTTCTTAAGTTTGAAAGCGTTTTAATTCTCTTTTTTGTGTCTTTTATAGAAGAAAGTGAAGCCCAGATTGTAAAATAGTCGCCGAACGGCATTCGATTAGAAACTGGTTTTTCTTGATATGAGATTTTTGCAATAAAACATTTTCTGAAAATACACTTTCAACAGGGCTTGGGAAGGATGCTTTTGAATTACTTTCTTTTGCAATGTCGTCACATACGGATAGTTCTTATTTTTTTTAAAGCTTATTAAAAAGTAGGGATACGGGGTCAGAAAATATAAGAGGCTCTCTCTGGTACCAAGGATTCTTCGTTGCAAATTTTATGTTATCAACTTAGACTACTTGGGATGGAGAGGAGCGTGTGTAGCTGTGTTGGCCTCAGGTGGCTTGGTCCTTCAGTGAGCTGTTAGTAAATGTAATAACTCAGAATACTGCTTTCTCATCTCTAAATTGAAGTCTTAATTTATTACTCAAGGTTAATGTTCCCTGTGAATTATGTGATTCTGCAAGAGGTCTACAGGTATAACTTGCACTAAGAGAACATGGTACATTTACTATTGGATTTAATAGCTTCAGATCTAGCCACCGTGCCACAATTGTGGTAATACTTTTATCTTACGATCTTGATCATATTTTTCTATTTAAAATATAATGCAAGGCAAATTTTAAAAAACAATTAGGTAGGTGGATAAAATTGGTTCTCAGCTATCGAGTGATATCAAGATTATTGTCTTACGTTGAACCATTTAAAATGCAGAGAATTAGCATACACAGGACCGGATCTAAAGCTTTGTCACTTATAGACCCAAGCGTTTTTGCCGCTCCGCTTTTGCAGATTTTTGGGGCCATTTCCAAAAATTTGGGAATAAAAGCTATGAACAGAAGGCAATTGATGAGCCAAAAGTAATGAAAGAGAGATGTGATACCGAACTCTCAGTTTCTATTCTTGGGAGAAACCTGACAGTTTATACGTGTTCACATTTTATTGTTCTAAAATCACTTCTGTGAACAGGCAGCGCGGTGGCGGTATGCACCTGGCACTTTGACGAAAATTAGGTAATTACATAATCAATACATAAAACAGGTCGTGAGCCTCAGGATGCTTCTATTTTTTTTTAGACAAATTTTCTTTCGATGAAGTAATTTGTCATTGCAGGTTGGTAAAGGTGCATCTACATTCAGAATAATACGTGTTGGAAGTTAATGCTTTTAGCGTTAGCATTCTGTTTATAAATTTCAGGTTTAATTGCCTTGCATTCGCAGAGAATGTGTTGTAAAATTTGTTTAGTCAATTTGCATTCTACACTTCCCGCTACGTTGCTTCCATGTGTGTTCTATTCGTCTCAGTATTACTCCTAAGATTTTTGTTCTGAAATAAGCTCCATCTTATACTGACACTAGAGTAAGGGGCCTTCTATAAGGATGGCAGTCTCTAATTCCATCTTTAAGCGTGATTGAATACTTATAGAACAAGTTGTGCGTTGATACACTTTGCTGTCTCTGCAGACTTTTCTATATAACGGACATGTACGTGACAAGGAATGTGCTGGAAAACCACTAATATTTTTCTGAGATAAGGAATCGAGTAGCTTCTTATCTCATGAAGATCAGTGCCGTTTGCATTCTAAGTTTAAGTTTTAAAAAGTATAAGAGCAGTTTGGGAATCCTAGAAGTAAGTAGGAAGGTATATTGTTGACAGCGAGTCAACTATTACTACCAGTTCAACCGTCAAAACTGAGGAGTCCAGTGGAAGAGGCTTTTGAACTGTCAGGGAGGTAGCGGGAGTTATTGCTGCTGCGGCGTGTTTATTACCTACTATGGATCTATCGCTGTAAGCATGTAAATGATTTTTGAAACATGTGGGTTGTTTTTTTTTCTAAGAATTAAGCCCTGGTTAGTTCATGTGCGATATTCATCTTTTGTCCTATATAAGCTCAAGACTGACGTTTGGTGGCCAAACTTCCATGGACGGGGAAACTTAAAAGAATTGACCAGTTAGGATAAAGTGCTAAAAAATACTTGCCTAGATGTACTCCGGATTTAATTGCTGCCTAGCGCTCCAATGACTGGGAGTGAAAAATAGCTTGTCGCTCTCCATAAGCTTGAATCCTGGTATAATATTTAAGAGGGGTTTCATTTTTATTTAGTATCAACTATTAACATTAAACATCCCCTCCAAATGTCATAGCATGATATGGAGGAAGGATAATCAAAAAGGTTTGGCTATTCTCGCTTATAGACACAACTCATGCTAGCTTCCTAGTGTTTTTACAAGAAGTTTGTGTGTACCAGCCACAGTTTATATAATTATCCAGTATGATCTGTCCCTATCTCACCCATTATAAAAACTCGGACCAAGGTGCGGGTGTTCCAGAGAACATTTTTGCAGATAGAAACATAAGCGGAATCAGATCTTTTCACGGGTAGACAAGTCAGACTGTGATCTAATCGAAAACAAGTGGAAACCCGCTAATACGAATAATGCACTTTGTTGGAAACAGTCGGAAACAGACTAACCCGCTAATGCAGAAAGAAGTTGGAGGAGCTTTTTGTTCGTACCGAGAATGAAGACCAGAAATGATCTGCGATAAACTTACTGGATAATTATATAAACTGTGGTACCAGCCAAGAATCATATTCTGGATCGCTTCCAATTTGGACAAGTTTTTATAACCTTAAGCAACTATTCTAATTTTGGCCCTGTATTGTCTGTAGAATTTCTTAATATGGTTGGTGGGTTTCCCTATTTTGTAGAATCTAATTTCTTGTGAATTAAAATCCATTTCAGGCATGCCAACATATGGTCGATGGTCAAGCCTAGCATTTTTCATTCTTTAACTAATTCAAGTCTCTCATATTTAACCAAGGCATTGGGGGGAGTTTTTTTTGTTATTGAGCATTATTGTTTTGTTCTTTGGGCTGATATACTTATCCCTAATACTTCGGAGAATCTATCTAATTATTTTGAAAGCAGAGTTTAACATTGCTGCTGCTTCCTAATTTCTAAATTGTTAGGTCATGTGCAAATGTTGCTAGTCTTATACTCTCTCTTGGAAATTTGAGCTCTGCAAGAGTAGGAAAAGCAATTGGTTGAATAATGCTCCTTGGGGTGACTCATGTTGAAGCCTTCAAGTAGGGGAGGTAGATTCATTGATCGTATCTTTGAAAGTTCTATCATTCAATAAGTCAGATCTAAAATGGATGAATTTGTCTGTCAAGTCCATTGTCTTTCAAATCTGAGCTTCTTTTCTAATATTTTGCCAAAAGAAGATTTGAAGTGAACAAATGCTGCTACGGGGACTTTTTTTGTTTTAGCATTATTCACAGGTTTTGCATGGGAGTAATTTTGACTTTTCAAAATCTTAGGAAATGTATTTAGCTTCAAGATTTTGTTGTAAAGGAGCTATTATTGTCTTGTTCATTTGAAAAAGTCGTCTATGTTGAAGTCTGCTTTTCTTTTTTATTTACTATCCTGGGAATCTTTAGACTCATTTATAATCAATATTTAGCTAATACTCAGTTTGACTTACTTGCAATATGGTTAAGGCTCAGTCAATTAGTTTCGTATTCCATCCTTGGCTGCATAGGAAAATTTGAGTAATGACATGAGTATGTATATATATTCAGAAAAAGGATTTTTAAATTCTCCAATGAAGTTCTTTCATCCCACAGTGTGAACTGATATTTCATTTTCTTTTTCAAGTTTAGGTCAATTTTGTCACACAAAGGCAGATGAGCAATCAAATTGAAAATGATAGCGATGATTATTGGGCTTTATATTTTGACATGGATAGGGTCATCTTTGTCTACTGTATCTTTGAAAATAAATAATGTGGACTAGATAAATAGGTGGAAGAAAAAGAAGTGTTTGTCCCACCACCAGAACAATCATATGCAGCGCGCTAATGCTACCTAAGTAAAGAGCGATTTGGGCACAATGTGTTTTTTTTCTCCATACCCGGGCACCTCGTATCGAAGGACTTGTCGTAAAAACTTCGAAAAGGGCTCATAAATAGGCTAAAATATTATTCTTAAGCTCCATCTTGTTTTTGAGATTCTTCTGGATTAGGAAATACTTAGGGCTAGGTTAGTTTGGAGAACATAGGATTATGTCCCAAGAATTGTATAATCCTATAGGATTATAGGACTGTAGAAGACAGGATTATTTCCCAAAAAGGAAATGAATATTTTTTTTCTATATAAGTTTATTATTCTGTCTGAAACAAGTGAGTTTGCGACAAGCCTACAGCTGTAACTTACAAGAAAAGGGCAGGATATTGTATATCATTGAATTCATAAATCCCAGATCTATCGATTCACCGAAATATATTCATTGGGGGAAGTTTCATTGGGGGAGGATCTAAAATTGCTTAAAAAGGGAAATTATCCTTTTTCAAGAATCTTCAAACAATAATAACCTTTATATATTTTCTATATTAAATAATATTATATAATATTGAATTATATTAATAATTAATATTAAATTTAATATTAAATAATTAATATTAAATTAACATTAAATATAATTTAATAATATTAAATTATATTAAATAATATTTAATTAAGTTATTAATTGATTTATTAAGTTTTTTTTAATTAATTTATGACAAAAGACAGGCCAAGACTTAATACAGCGGACCAGGACTTAATGGAACATCGTCTAATAATTTAGACCTTCATATTTGTAATGTTTGAAAATTACCTGTTCATGAATATAACGAATTTAAATTACTATTGTGAAAAAAAAGAAACAACTTCAACAACACTTAATACAACAATAACAAAAAAACTACAGTAAACGAGTAAGGCCATTGTGGTCTGGCAGATACTTATATGTAGACTGGGGTAGTTTGCCGGCAAGT
This sequence comes from Artemia sp. Qi Xiang Cuo, assembly GCF_049724085.1. NCBI lineage: Eukaryota > Metazoa > Arthropoda > Branchiopoda > Anostraca > Artemiidae > Artemia > Artemia sp. Qi Xiang Cuo. The sequence continues at coordinate 11,521,822 of NC_142794.1, read as the reverse complement.
TCTTTAAGACTTGATCCGGAAGACCGTAAACAGATATGAGATTACGATTTCTATACCATGGAGGCAGATACAATTGAAAGTGGGAAAACCGGAAATAATATGAATGAACTGATCTGATGTCTTATTGGTGAAAAATAAGGTAAATTCCAGACAGAAACAAAACCGAGTGATCTGTAAAAACCGAATATAATTTAGAAAGAGACTTTGTATTGTATCTTCCTCGAATTGCAACAATTTTAGAATAACTTAACTGAATTTTCTTCATGCAGTCAGTGACGACGACCTTTCGGAAAGATTTTAGTGTTTTACTAACATCGATACATGGCCACTGGAAAGAAGGAACTGATGGGACTGAAAAAGATCCTCAACCTAAGGGGTCATATTATTACTATTAAATGAGAGATATTCACACTTTGAAAGATTAAGAGAAAGTTCAATGGTATGAAGTTTAGATGTTACTTTTGGAACAGACAGGGAAAACCCCTCTTTAGTCCAACTGATGAAAAGGATATCATCGGCATAAACAAGCTAAGAGATGTTAACGGAATTAAGAATTCAAGTGTATGGGATAGGAGATAAATAAAAGTTCAAATAGGGATAAAATCCTTTTAATAGACAGTGTTTTTTATAACAGTGATAGAAATTCACAAAAATACCAGATATTTCGGTCACATATACAGTGACCGTCATCAGTGGTAAAACTGATGAGTTGTAAAACAGTTTTACCACTGATGACGGTCACTGTATATGTGACCGAAATATCTGGTATTTTTGTGAATTTCTATCACTGTTATAAAAAACACTGTCTATTAAAAGGATTTTATCCCTATTTGAACTTTTATTTATCATCATGGAAAGGCAGTGTGGTCTCCGAAATTATCTATGGGATAGGAGAAAGAACAGATGATATACAAAATTTAAAAATAGAAGGAGAAAGGACGGCACCTTGCCGGATTTTATTACTCCGGCACCTTGCCGGAGTTATTGGCCTGTAAGATGCACACTCAATCGGAATTTTCCCTTTTTTCAAAATTGAGGTAACTCTTCTGCATCAAAAACTTTCAGGCACAAAGGAGGTACATAAACACATTTGGAAAAGAAGTTGTAGATGTTGGGCAAGAGCTGGACAATCAACCTTTAGGTGTTTGGCAACTATACTATCAAAATCATAAAAACTTGACTTGAGTTTCTTCATAGCTAGTACCACCGAAGATACATGAACTGGAAGGATCTGGTTCTAGCGGAGTGGAGCAGGAAGCGCAGAATTAAAAAGCTTCATAAATGTAGCATGAACGGGATGGTTTACAGTATTAATAAATTGATCATAATATTTGCACCAAGCAGCCGGACTAATTGGGGAACTCGTTGAAAAAGAATCATGAATTTTATCTGAATTTATTACCTTTTTTGAATCTAAATTACTTATTGGGGACTTACAAATTTTGGATTTTGCAGACCGTAAATACTTTTTATGCTCTAGTTTCGTTTTCTGTTTAAGCTCAAAAACTACGCCGTTGAGTGGCCGTCCGCAAGAAACCCATTTACGCAGCCAAAATTTGGCTTTATTTTTAACTGTTTTTAAACTAGGTCCCACGACCATTCAGGCTTCCATGTATCAAATTTTACAAGTTCCTCGGGAACGGCCACTCTTTCGGCTTCCTTCATACACGATATAATATCAACATAATATATATTCAAAAATTATTATCATTTACAAATTTAGATCCAACATGAAGTAGCTGAAAAGGAACTTTTATAGTAGACAAAAGAGCTGTAAGAGTAGAAATGTGGAGCGCCCAATTAGACTTATTCCAATTTCACCTGGTAAACCATTTACGATTCACGCGTGAAATATCTAGTGACAGAATGATATCAAACGAAAAGGAAATTGGTAGGTTGTCTGTATCACTTTCTGTTTCATGAACAGAAACAATTGAAACCGATAAATTTGGAGAAAAAGAACGTGATTTATATTAGTATGGCTCCCAGAATGATGGAAATATGAAAATGAACGATTCTTATCCAGTAGCTTAAACTCGGACAAAGACTGGAAAACCATATCCGATCCGAGGTTTGAATTCTATATATCAGCATAAAAATCCCCAAGCGACAACAAATTGGTAACCAAAAGATGATGCAGAATCTGCCACTTTTTTCAAAACACTACAAGTCTTGGCAAACTTATTCAGTGACTAAATAGATTTACGATCTTAAGGAAAATATGCATTAATAAAAACTATATCGGCAATTCGCACGGCCAAGATGTTTTCTTCACTATAGAATAGCACTGACGTCGCGGATGAAAAAGAACTACGTTTCAAAATACAGGCCAGGCCTCCGGAAGGTCTACAAAACGTAGACCTTGCAGCATTCACAACCGCAATGTGATTCCCACTCCGTTTCAGCAGATTGGTATTAGCTGATGATAAAAGATGCTCTTGAATACAGACGACATCGTATTTGCACGAAAGTTCGTCAATGATGTACTCCTTCCTACGCGTTCCGTTTATATTGTACGAAGTAACCGAGAGCTTTTGCATCATATTTTTTTCACACCGGCCGCAATACGAGACTTGAGTACTGTACACAATAGACTACACGAGGTGTGTGACTCGCCGCTGTTCGCACGATAAGGGATATTAGTACAGGGCGCATCTTTCGAAGAAGAGTGATTGCCAGCACAGCACGTAAATTCTTCCACTTGACTGTTGCATTCATTTAGAGCGTGATCAGGAGACCTGCACTTAAAGCAATAACGCGGTACACTTATCAAGTCATAAACGCTGAAAATATTGTATCCAATTTTCACACCATTTTTTATCGCCTCACTTTTACCAAACAAGTCCAAAAAAACTAAATTGATAGTTTGGGACGACCCAAATCGACTTATGTCCTCGACTCCAGGGTGCGTTTTGAATTCACTAGCACTAAATGACAGCGGGATTCCTTTTACTATTCCGAGGTACCGCTTCTGCAAAATCTTTGCACCAGCACCCGAAACAACAGACTCACAGAAATTAAAGGCTACAGATTTCTCAATATTCACAAAAAGTTTATCTCTCAACGGCCGAACACTAGCAATCGAATCATGACCACTTAGTTCATCGACAAAGTCCTTACGGTTTGTCGGATCACTAATAGACGGTGGCAATCTAGAGACAAAAATAGTAGAATGGCTAATTGCTGGTTTTGAGGTACTGGCTCCAGACTGTGATGTGGCGGGAAATGGTTGGAATATGCCTCAAACCGGTTGGAAATTTTCTTTAACTGGACGTGCAGCTCATTCAATTACGAAAAAAGAGCAGAATAAGCTGTGGCTGATATCGATGGCACTTCATTGGGGCTTAGAATAATAAATACTGGGATGTCTGATGGCTCTGTGACGCTTTCGATCCAGTTCGCTTTTGAAATAAAGCTTCTGGATATAGCTTGGACCCAAGCCATTTCTTCCCCTTCACGATATCATCAACGTCAAAAAACTCCGCACCAAACTTCTTAATCATCTCATCATCAAGTCCTTTCTCAACGTTTTGGTGAACAAAATTCAGCACCGGATAATAATGTAAATTTTCTTCATCCCCTCCGGACATGATAAACAGCTATAGCGCACTCACAATACTTCTTGCTCGTTCTAATGCTAGATGAAAGTTGAACTATTTGAGAAGGTATCATAGGTGAAAAAATAATCTTTGTACTCAAAGATATATGGCATTTCGAAAAGGATCTACCCAATCCAAAGGAATGGTAAATGCTTTAGAAATAAAGTAAAATTATCAGTAACCACTTTAATTCATTCAATATTTTTCTGGTGGTTTCCTTTCAAGCGAAGTAGGGGAAACATTGAAGGCTGTCTACCTTGCCCCCACAATTTAAGAGACAAGCCCAGCGGGTACCATGGCTCATACTAACAACTCCACCCCTCTTCTGCTTCCTTTTCACTCCCCACCTCAATCGTAGCGTAATTGCCCCTAAACATCGGATGTCCTATTTATTTATATTCGCAACTGCTTGCCTATTTGATTTTATTTTTCTTTTATTGTTTTATTTTTTTTTCTTCTTTGCTTCATACATCATGTATAGCCAGGTTTTAGAATTTATTTAGACAGAAAAAAAGTCTGAGTTGACACAAAGCGCTAAAGCTTTTTCAATTTCAGAATTTCGAGCCTAGGTTTTGTTTATTATTTTCTTTTATCATTGTAAAGGAGTCAAGAAACTGAGTAAAAAAATCGGAATTTTGCAACAGAGTATAGCACAAAGCACAAACTAAATTTGAGGGTTTTCACTATCCCTCAGTGTGTTTTGCACTACTTTTATTTAACTATTTTATTTAATATGGAAACTCAAAACATGAAAATTCTAAGCTAAATTAGAACAATAAAGAAAAACATTCAAATTAATCCTTGTAAATAGGTTTTATACTTGTAAAGGGAAACATATTTGTTTATAAGAAGCCAAAATAAAATATCTTCGTAAATACTCATTTGTAGGAAAAGGTGAAGAGAAACTGACATGCTATCATTAGCAAATGGGTTTACGTCCATAAAGTTTCCAAATTTGTGTCACAATTTTGTGCCTAATGTATGTGTGTGTATGTGTGTATATATGTATATGTATGTATGTATATGTATATATGTGTATGTGTATGTATATGTGTATGTATGTATATATATATCGTATATATATATATATTTTTTAAGATAAGATATATTTGAACCAAAAGAAAAACCAGCAAAAACAACTCAATAACACAAGCACAAGTCCCCCACAAAGGATCCATGGCCTGTAAAAGAGGGGGCTCACGAAACAAGATATTCAAATATTAAATTATTAATCATTTAACCACATTAAATGCAAAAAACACACCTACTCACAAAAATAGAGAGCAGAAAAAAAAAACAAAGAAAAATCTTTCACACATTTTGATTCTGTATCTATTGATTAGTATCTAGGAGAGATTAATTCTGACCTCCCCCAGGCCATGCCCCAGGCCAAGCGTGTCCCCAGGTAGTGATAGGGAAACGCTCTACAGATATGTAGGGTTCCTCCATAGGAGGCACGGACCAAGGGGGGACCTTGTCCCTGGGGGTCCATAATAGAATCTGGGGCACCCTCGCCCGGGGTCATAAATACAGGCGAAGGAGGAAGAAGGCCCCTTCATTACCTTCTCCCAGTAATGGGTTAAATTGCATGGGGATGCAAAACACCATCGCGGGAGAATCCTTTATGGGAGGACAACTGTGGTAGGGCGTAACATCCAGATCTATGGACAACAGCCTCTGCAAAGGGATACCTCAACCTGTTTAGGGTACCCGCAATACTGGAGACCTTGTGATCAACTCTATTCCCATTTGAAGAGTGGTGCCTTTCGAGCTTCAAGATTAATACATAAATACAGGCGGAGGAGGAAGAAGGCCCCTCAAATGTACACTCAAAAGGGCCCAAAAAAGTCCCATGAGTTGCAAACCTTCTCCCAGTAATGGGTTAAATTGCATGGTGATGCTGAAAACCATCGCGGGAGGATCGTCTATAAGAGGACAACTGTGGCAGGGCGTAAGATCCAGACCTATGGACAACGGCCTCTGCAAAGGGATGCCTCGACCTTTTCGGGGTACCTGCAAGACTGGGGACCTTGCGATCAACTCTATTCCCACTTGAGGAGTGTTGCCTCTCGAGGAAATTATAGCCTAGTAAACGACACAGCATTCGCACGGGATTCTGACTAATGGACAATTCTTCTGGGCTTGGTATGTTTTGATGGGCGTCTTTGGGCTGAATAACCTTTTCCTAGCTAATTTATCTATTATGGGTTGCCTCCACGTAGTAGCACATATTTGTAGGCATGAATATATAATGAGTCGGAGGTAATAGGCTTGAGATTGTCTGTGCGGGAGTTCGACTCTTGTTGATAGAAGAGCATATCCAAGTGCTGAAAACCATGTTGTGACCAAGATGAGCCCAGGATTGCAAAAAGCCTTCATTCATAGAGTTCCCCGAGGCTTCTTTCTGACCGATTCTAAGCCGGTTTTAAGACTTCGGTGTAGACTTGAGAAGATATCTGATCTCCGTTCTGCACTGGTATTCGGGATCACTGCTTTTCCTGATGTCAAAATGATTTCAATGATTTAAAGAACATTAAAATTGGAACTACCACGCTCTTTATGCTAAAGTTAAAATTTTGTTTAAATCACAAACCCCTGAATCACAAAGGCCGTTTAACTAGAATAGATAGCTCTTTTCAAATCACTAAAAAAAAACTGTAGCGTAAAGAGCGAGGTATTGACTTGGGGGCGAACCCCCTTATATAGGTAATAATTTCTGTTCGTTTTAAGTTCTAATGTTGCTTCTTACTTTCAGTTGAAAAAAACTTGTTTTTTTAATTTAATTTCTGATCGTTTTTTAAATAATGCTGGGAAATCCGGTGCCGCCTTCATAGAAATGTCCCTTACCCCAAGGAAACATCCTCCACGGACAGATTCTCCCAAGTAACCCCCTCCTTCAGCCTCCCCCCACCAGAAAAAAAAATCCTTCCTGAAAATGTCGGCATAGTTCCCAATAACCAATTCTATATGTACACAATGGGCAAAGTTCATAACTTGCAGCCCTTCTCCCGGGAACTGTGGGGGATTAAGTCATCCTCAAAGACATATTTATTAGATTTTCAACTATGCTGAACAAAATGGCTATCTCAAAATTTTTATCAGGTGACTTTGGAATAAAAATGAGCGTGGGAGGGTGCCTAGTTGCCCTCCATTTTTTGGTCACTTATAAAGGGCACTAGAACTTTCAATTTCCGTTCCAATGAGCCCTCCTATGATATTCTAGGACCACTGGGTCAATACGATTACCCCTGGGAAAAAGAAGAAAAAACAAAAAAAAACAAACAAATAAACACGCATCCGTGATCTTTCTTCTGGCAAAAAAGGGAAATTTCCACATTTTTGTAGATAGGAGCTTGAAACCTCTACAGTAGGGTTCTCTGATACGCTGAATATGATGGTGTGATTTTCATTATGGGTTCTATAACTTTTAGGGGGTCTTTCTCCCTTTTTTCGAAAATCAGCCAAATTTTCTCAGGTGCGTAACTTTTGATGAGTAAGATTAAACTTGATGAAACTTATATATTTGAAATCAAAATTAAAATTTGATTCTTTTGATGTATCTATTGGTATCGAAATTCCGTTTTTTGGAGTTTCGGTTACCATTGAGCCGGGTCGCTCCTTACTTATGTAGCAATAAAAAAATAGACTGGACTGTGTTAATTGTGGTAATAAAGATTGACCGCGTCAAATGTAATATTATGCATTAAAGCTGTGTACTTACACCTTATATGTTCTCTGATTGCACCACTTTTAGCGCAGAATACTGTACTATATAGAATATTATTCTTTAAAGTTATGACGATTAATATATGCCAAATGTGGCAATGAAGTCTGGGGACACAGATGTAATACTATGATTAAAAGTGGTGTACCGATCGCGCCACTCGCTGAAGGCGAGAAAACAAAGTGCGTAATTATAGTAGGTTAGAAATTCTCCAACTATCAATCCGGGAGCGTAACCTTGCTTCCTCGAGTTATCTTCTTGTTAATTACCTCTAATGTTAAGTAGAAATCAGATTCCTGGGAACGTTACCAATGGAGGCATACGAACTATTTACCTGCTGTGCGATTAGATACAGACTTATAAATAAAACAATACAAATAGAAACGCAATAGTTTTATTGAGATTTACATTTAGGCGTGCAACAGTGCTTCACTTCAATTGACAACAACAGGGCAGAGATGACAATGACCAAATCTCTACAATGACTGCATAATGACAATTCTGACAAATGAATGTCCAATAATAATTCTGACAAACGAATGCATGCGAATGCCAATGCTAATGATTCTGATCCACGATGCCCCGAAAAAACACTTTTAAATCACTATAAAACATAGTTTTGGTCCTGCGCTCAAAGAGCTAATTCACGATTGGCCCAAGTCCCGTGGAGGGGCCCACCACCTCGTAATTTTGTTTGTAAACTCACTTCATTATGCTAACTGACCATCCAATAATTTGTTTTAAATATTTTTGATGATTAAACGTTCATAACTTAAGCTTCCTGTGAACTATGTATCAAGTAGTTTTTTTTATTACCAAATATCTTAACGAAATTGAAAACCGTCTAGCGTCGTTTAGGCTAAAATGCAGTTTCTGTTTTTACCGATTAAGAATTTTTATTTTTTAAGCGAGATTTAAAATTAATTATATGAAGTTTAATTTATGTCGGAATTATCTTTATAAAGAATGAATTTTATTCTTCTGTATTTTAAATATATCACATACTACCCACGGTACATATTACCCTTCCCATTATTTAATGACGTCCTGTCAATAGGACTTGCTTGCCCTTGGGTTTCTGAAATATTTGCTATTTTATTTACTATTGGTCCTACGTAATTTTATCTGACATTGTATTATTTTATACTTTTATGTAAGCTTAATCAGGATTGCTAAAAATTTTCTCTATTACTTTTCTTATTTTATTATGCATCCCTATCTAAAGTTCATCTACCGGACTAAGATTATTTATGGTTCCAGCCTAACTACTATACTATAGATTTTGTTTTTCTTTTTCTACATCTAACACTGATGACTTTTACATTTCCAACAAGGTTGGGGCTATTCTACCTTTACATAAGATTTTTTAAGAATTCACCTTTTACAAGATTTTTTTTGATTTTGCTAACTATAGGGCATACTACTTCCTATCTAAGCTAAATTAAATGAATAGTACGACAATTCTACACATAACTCTATCTGAACATCTAACACTACATATTAGAACTATTTAAAACGCACAATATTATGTTCACCACTTTCACTGGTAAACATTAGAACACTTTCACTGGGAATGTTTGCTATGTAATATTACTGATAGGATATTGGAATTTTTAAGTTATCGAAGTTATTAAAATATAACATATGTAAATTCACACCTACTTTATCACAATTCATGTCTTTTAGCGTACTCAATCCTTCTGTTGTAAATTATGGTCCTCCACTCCTTTCGTCTTGGCAAAAATTTAAAACACTTGCAATATAGTTTCTTCATAGAACAGTTCGAGCATGATTATGTTCATCTTGGACGAAACGCCTTCTCTAATTGTCAAATGGGAAATGATACTCCCAGGTACAGATGTGTGGAATTTTGATATCAGATTTCATTCTCACCTGCTGTTTTTGGATAGTTCATAGGGTGCCTTATCATTAAGGGGTTGAACTCTGGGACTGTGTTCATTTTCTTCTCAGCATATCATTCTTGGGATATTTTAAAGTACACAGAGAATGTAATTCTCGTATAAAATTGTTCGTTTGTGCACTTTAGAGATTACAGTTCTCTTATAAAATTGTTCGTGTCTGGCTTGCGTCTATTAACTTTTGCGGTGATTCCTTGGTTAATCACAGGGGAATTGACGTTTCGATTTGGAATGGGTCGACATCAAACTTGAGTGACTCCTTCAACATATTGTCTTTAACTTGTGGGAGGGGTATATTGTCACTGAGGGGTTAGTCACTGGGGTTAATTTTGGTTTCTGTAATTCAATAGTTGGTTTCCAGGTCCATTTTTCAGAAATTATCTCGTAACAATTATGGGATAACAGAGATATGAACTTATCGCATTTGATGGAGGTGACAGGATGTATTTCGGGAAATAGTCAATAGAGAATTGATACGTGAGTTTGCAGTACGAAATTAATTTTTGGTACCATTTTCTGTTATAACAATACAGTAGTGCGTCACACAGATCCTTAGGGACTGTCAAGGGTGATATTTATGAACTCATATCCTTTACTGGTCGTTTGGGTTCTCAGGATTTATGTGTTTATATAGTTCGATAATGCACTCGATACTGAGATTCAAATATAGTGTTACCTGATACGTAATATGGTTTATGGTCGACGAAACAACGATCAAAAGGTAACTATAATTTTTGTAAACGAAGCTATGACGAAAATTGCCTGGAGTCTATGGTGAGTACTCTTCGTTGGTTGAGGTATGATGAAAATAGATGCTACTAGGTTGTATCTGCACTGGACAACGCATTGTAATGATCGATATCCAATATGTCAATCCACTTACTGTGATGAAAATAACAAGGCAGAATCACACATTCTTTAAGACAAGTCGTCATAATACATAACAAGCAATATGATTGGTTCCAATAAATTGTTAATATTACCCTAAAAAGCAATATCAAGCAAATGCCAATAGTAATATGTATATATTTTTCTTAATAAAATGGCATTGTTACTTCTCTTATAATAGATTACTTCTCTTAGCATTCAGTAATATCCCTTATTATTTTCCTTGGTATACATTATTCCGCACAATTTAACTTCATCTTTCTCAATACTCATTAATTTCTATATTAGATTTAAAATACTCATTTAAATATAAGTTACGATACATTATTAAATTTGAGGTCTAATTTTGAAACATATGTCATGCCTGCACTGTTCACGCACGTCCGTGCTGTTTAAGAAACGATTGTTCTATAATTAAACAATTTGTATAGTATGGCCAGTAAAAATTTATAATCATTGTACATATTGAATATGAACACACGGCGCTAAACAAGTGTCTTATCCCAGGTGTTTACTCAGAGGGTCTAAATTACAAGGGTGTCGCTGATTTGAGGACAGGAAAAAAAAAATCGTCAAAATGTCGCTCTTTACTTCCACTTAACAATTTTGTAGAATTTTATTTATATATATATATATATATATATATATATATATATATATATATATATATATATATATATATATATATATATATATATATATACATATATATAAACCACCAAAGACCTAAACATAGGATGAAAGCAACTAAGAGTTTGGACTTTGAAAGACCCTCGGATGCAAAAAAAACTACCCGTTCATATGACCTGACTCTTTTTTTCTAATTGACAAAATACTCTTTCTCGTTCTTTAATGTTTATTAAACAATAAAAAAACAACGTTTTTCAATTTAAAGTAAGGAGCAAGATTATAACTTAAAACAAACAGAAATTAATTTGTAGAAAAGGGGGACTGCCCCTTCCTCAACTCTCGCTTTTTACGCTAAGTCTTTTAGTTTCTCTATGAGTAATCCCCCATCAAGAATGGGGACAAAGGGTTAGCCTATAGCGTAGAGGTATGGATGAGGAAGACGCAGCCCCTCTCATATATAAAACGATTTCAGTTCGTTTTTAGTTTTAATGTTTAAGTTGTTATTTATTTTTATTTTTTTGAGGGGGACGAGGAGATAGAATAGAAGGATCAATTGTTATTTGTCTTCGACATCCAGGTAGGTCGTGAATAATTAAAATTCAATTCTTTCATTTATCTTTTTCGGGGGGGGGGGAAGGGGGGGGGTAAGGATGGCTGGGAGTGATTGTGTTTGCAGGGTTTTGTAAAGGGTGATGTTTACCCGTTACGAAGTTTATAAGCTTCGGGATGGTTGTTAATGTGTTTATTTCTTTTGATAAAAAAAAACTTTTTCTTCTTTAATGTTGCCCAGTCGAAGATACCTGTTTTTTTAAGTTTAATTTATGACCGATTTTCAAATCATGCCAGGAAATCTCCCGCCCTCCGTGTATCACTTCGACGAGAAAATTTTCCCCCCAGAAACTTTATTCTCTCAATTTTACAAAATTATTCTTGTGAAATATCACCCCCGTGGAAAATCCCCCCTCCCACCCTCAAATAAAAAGTCATATATTTCCCAATAATATATACTTGTGGAAATAATGGGCAAAACAAAAGCACTTTTCCCAGGGACTATGGGGGTTATGTAAGAACATTTCAACAATGCTAAATCAAATGGCTATCTCAATATCTCGATCATATATCATTGGGAAAACAATTCCTGACTTTTTTGGGGCATTTTTCCTATTTTGATGGGTAACATTGAACTTAAACAACTTTATATATTTGGTTTCCATTGAACAGGCAATTCTTTAGATGTAATAATTGCTAGCTAAATTCCTTTCTTTAGAGTTTCGATTACTATTGGGTCAACTCGCTCCTTACTTATGAACTGTTCATTACCACAAAGAGTTTGATATCCTAACCAAAGTTCTGTCAAATCCAACATACTGACTTTACTTACGTATCCTGCCGGATACTATTCGGCGTAGTGATATTAGCCTCTTCTACCTGCTTCTGTTCCTTCCTCGGTCGGCCGCGAGGTCGTTTCCAACGAGCTTTGGAAGGGTGAAAGCCGTAGACGGAATTTGCGGGTAGGTGTGGTGGCATTCTAAGCAGGTTTCCAAGTCAACGCAAGGTTTGCTCGGCTACCTCGGTACAATACCAAGATTGATTGGTGAGTTGGAGCAGCCTCTCATTGCGAAGGAAGCCGAGTTATCGCAGACTTTATATCCTTCTTTGACTGATAATCTTCCACAGACTTGAGAATTACGGTTGATGATTTCTAGGTCTCAGCTCTTGAAGCCTCAGAGCCAACGAGGGGGTTGAAAATCTAGTTTTGATCAACGGCCGATGTTTGATTTTCGCCACAGGTAACGGCTAAACCGGTCCATGGCAGAAAAGGCGTTTGCCCAGGTAAGTGAATACTAGAACAAATTCAATGCTAGTAGTATTGTCCAGGTTTTCGGAAGAGTCAGCAACTAGAGCAGACGGGTTAATAGTCATGATTGTTGTTTTATTCCTATCTATCTGAAGTTCAACTTTAGCTGCTTCATCTCACAGAATTCGGAGCACTTCCAACAGTTTATCCATGGAATCCACCACAATAGGCAAGTGGAAAAGAAAACGAACGCTTGAGATTGCACGATTCCCGACGAAATTGCGCAAATCTGAGACGAAAAGTAATCTTTGTCAAAATATTGTCCATGATGACTTTCAAAAGCTCTGGGGCAGCTGCAAATCCTTGGTGCCTTCCTGTCGTTATCTGGAAGAGCAAGTAGTACTAGCATCCTTTCTTAAAACAAGACATTAATGACGGTAGGGGTTACAAAAAGGGAACTAGCCATTTAAATTTCCAATCGAATGAGCCCTTTTGAAGTTTCTACGATAAAACTTTCAGTAAAAACCTTATATGCCCCCAGGGCATAACTTACAACCCTTGCCCTGAAGGCTTTGGGGGGGTTGTCATCCTCAAAGACCTAATTTCCAGAACATAACACTACGTGGAATAAAATGGCTATCTCAAAATTTTGATTAGATGTGTTTGGGGAAAAGGTTGGCGTGAGAGGGGGGTTAGTTGCCCTCCAATCACTTTCGACTATTAAAAAGGGCAGTGGCCCTGTGAATTTCCAATCAAATGGGTCTTTTTTGAAATTTTTATGGCAACACTTTCAATAAAAACCTTATCTGCCGCCAGGGCATAACTTACAACACTTGCCCTGAGGGCTGTGGGGGAGTGTCCTCCTCAGAAACATAATTTCGATCTGGAAATCAACCACGCTGAACAAAGTGGCTATATCAAAATTTTGATTGGATGTGTTTCGGGAAATGATGGGCGTGGAAGGGATGTTAGTTGCCTTTCAGTCACTTTCGACTATTAAAAAAGGTACAAGCCACTCCAATATCCAATCGAATGAGCCCTTTTCGAAGTTTCTACGACAACTTCTTCGATACGAAGTGTCCTGCTCTAAAGGCAAAAAATAATAAATAATACTTTGTGCCAACATCGTTCTTATATGCCCCCAGGGCATAACTTAAAACTCTTGCCCTGAGGGTTGTGGGGGAGTGTCCTCCTCAAAAAAATATTTTCTCTGTGGAAATCAACTACGCTGAACAAAATGTCTATCTCAAAATTTTGTTTGGATGTATTTGGGGGAATGAGGGGCGGGGGGGGGGGATAGTAGCCCTCCAATCCCTTTCGACTATTAAAAGGGCACTAGCCACTCCAATTGCAATCGAATGAGCCTTTTTCGAAGTTTTTACAACAACTCCTTCGATACGAAGTGCCCTGGTATTAAAAAAAAAAAAAAAAAAAAAAAAAATGCCAACTTCCTTATTTACTTAGGCAGCGCTATTGTGCTGCCTATGAAAGATGGAACTTCATTAAGTGATATGTTATTTTATGCCAGAGGGGAAAAGATGGTGCGGAAATTTGTTCTAGATATGCAGCTAAATCTTAGGTTTGAAGAGGTCGATTGTCTTGGGATCTGACGTTTCAAATGTTAGTTTAAGTAGAAATAAAGAACATATATGAAAAAAGAACGTAATACAATAATGAAAAAACCATAATGAAAAAAGAACATTTGATGTAACACTGCTACATTTATGTTTAGAGGTTCTTCCGCTTAAAGTGATATCAGTAATACTGTTCCCAAAGAGGATTTTACAGTTTTACCCAATGTATAACGTCAGTTGATCTTTGTTTGAATTATATCCACTTTGCTGCTTTACTTATAATAACTAATTAAGTAAGCTGAATTTTTAGCCTTAATTTTAAAATGCCTTAGATATTTTTATAGGTTTTTCCTTTAGCTAGTAACTTTAAAGTTTATTTGACAACTTGTTTCAATTTAGGCTCAATTTTAATGACTAATGACAAAACAGTTGCGTTGGTGTCTCCCTTCAAAAATTCAGTCTCTGTTGACGATCGAGTAAAATTAAACGGAATAAGGGCGCTTTGAATACGTGAAGGCGCTTTCAAAAAGGCGCTTTGAATACGTGAAGGCGCTTTCAAAAAGACGCTTTAGAATGCGTGAATGCTTTGACGGTTATGTCCAGTATATGGCCCTAATTTACTTCTATTGGACTTTAATCCACTTTTCCGTTATTGATCATTATCTGATAAAAATTAATCAAATGCGTTAAATTCCGCCTTTGAGCTCGCTCAAATTTATTAGATTTTTGTCATTTATACCGCAAATATCTAAAAAAAAAAAAATCTCGAAAATGTATATTTTGGGGGTTCAGATAGATCTTGAGGGGACAGGGAGTCACCATTGGTAGTGGAGTTCTAAAGTCATGTTTTGTTAGAAAGGTGGGAGTGATCTGTCACTTAAAAAGCCTATTTCCTTCCAGCCCAAGTATTCTTCTGCACAAGTTCTTCATTAGAATGTTAGGCTCTTCGTTAGACGAAGGTTCTTCATCTAAAGAACCTTTCTCCCAAAAATACAGAAGTTTTGAGACAAATATATTTCTGATATTTTCTTACTAGGGGGGAGTTGATTATTGCAAAGGTCCTCATACATTTCAGAAAACTTACTTTTTTTCTTCCTTTTTTAACAAATTAGATCCCCCACAAAACAAATGAGAGTGCTTTCCCCAAATTATTAAAAATCACAATTCAAAATATCTTGTTTGTGCTTTTGTCTTGATACATTCCCCCACCCTCCTTGGGAGGTTGGGAGAGCGGCAAGGAAAATCGTAAAAACAACAAAATTACCCCCTAGATTTTGAGAAACCTATTTAGCCCCCCGTCCCCCCTCCTTATGGTTTCGTGAATGGACGCTCCTGGTATTTATCTGGATAAGATTTATTTCCAATAAAATGAGTTATCCTAAGTCAAGATATGCCAATTCACAGTTCAGTCAAAACAAACAGCAAAAAAAGAGAAATATGGTAATACTGATCAAGAAAAAAAGACAGATTCATAAGTTGATATGTCGGAAACATTGCACCAGCAGTAGAATACCATATATTTAAAATATAAGATTCTTTCCTTCTAAAGATGATTCGGGCAGAAATTAAACGTCCCCTAATTGAATTCAAATACTGCTTCCAAGAGTCTAAATTCTTAATCAGCAAAAAGATAAATTGCATTTCTAGCTTCAGTCAGACAATGGCGCTAGTCGTTCGAATTTCGCTAAGACAATTAGTAGCAAAAATTGCTACGTACGATATTTCTAAGGAAGTTTAAACGGCAAAAAAACTGTGTGAACGCCTGAATCATCTGAAATATCTTAAAGAGATTATTGGACGAGGATTTACGTCCTTGGGGCACGTGAGCCAATGGCGAGCAGTCCTTACAGCACAGGACAATAGAACTGCATTTGGGAGTGTGGTAAATGTCATTTTTAATTTTAATATGAAGTGAGATTTAAAACGATTAGCACCGCAAATAATATCGGTCACTATTATTTGCATTGAAGTGACCCGTTGCTGTACGACCAAGCATGTAAGTTCAATAAATCTATTGTCTTTTTGTTTGTATTTGTTTAGCTTATACGTCTACATCTAGTCCGATAGTGGATAACGAGTTTGCAAGTGTCCAAAGTAAACGTTCCCTGAAGAATCGGATCTCCAGATAGTTCAAGAAGGAAGAAACTACATTTGTATGTCTACATATTCAACTTTCTCTCACTAATTGATAGCGGCGCTAGCCTAGTTGACACAATCTCCAGCGCTATAAGCGGCGCTATCGGAGAAATTTCTATCGCCACAAGTATAAATCTTTGATCGCTACAAATAATAATCCTTTACATTACTACAAAAAAAATTTTTTTATCGCTACGCCCAACACGTGTCTGAAATCTGAGGAAAACCGCGAACTAGTTAAGCTGTTTAAACTTTTTCATTTGAATTTATTTGTTGGAGAGACACAGACATATAAGAAAATTAATTACGCTTAGACCTGCTAAACTATGATAGGAAACCCCCTATATTTCATAGGAGATATTAGCCTACCCCAAAATAGGTTAGGTAAAATTTTAAGTTGATATAAACGCAAAAAAAAACATGAACGATCTAAATGAATTACTAATAGTCGAAAAGTTAGTTGCAAAACATATGGAGATTGCAAAATCTATCCCAGAATACAATGGTCAGTCATATATTGACGAATATGATATTCAAATGAACAAGTTTGCACAGTTAACAAAAACAGACGTTGAATCGTTAAAAGAAACACTTCTTCTACGATTAAGAGGCCAGGCCTTAACCCATCTAAAAAAGGTCGAAAATAGCATAGGCAATAACGTCAACTTGCTAATAAATACGGTTGATGACTTGTTAAAAGCATTCAAAGAGAGATTTATAGAAACCAGTTCTATAAATAAATTAAAACATGGAGTAGTGAACTTTGATTTTTCACAAAATATAAGGGAATATCTAGATAATATATGCATTTCTGTAGAAGCAAAATACGGAAGTGGTTCTGGGCAACTGTATGAAAAAGTCATACTAAATACCTTTTTGCAAGGGCTACCCCCAAAACTATATAGAGTAGTAATATCCAAGAATATTCAGACGTTGGATCTTGTGTAGAGTGACTAATCGAAGTTGATAAAATGGTTGCTAATCATAGTAATGCGAAAATAAATACCCTAGGCGACTCAAACGCGAGGCTAATCCTCAAGGGCGATCAGGCATCCCCCAATTTCCTTTCAAGGGATAACTCCCCAGTAGCACAAAGAAACAAAACGCCAGAACCCGCTAGGCAGAAAACAGTAGGCCTACGTTTTCAGCCCATTAACCCTACGATAATAAGGTGCCATAATTGCAATCGTGTTGGCCACTTAGCGAGAGAGTGCCACTATGTCCCCGATCCCATACCAAGAAATGCTGTCGGTAATACGCAAAATTACGGCAACCATTTGTTCGAAAGAACAAATTTTAGCACCGGTTGCGCAATAGGCTATAGCCAGGGGGGATTACGCCAATCAGTACCTTATAATGCGTACCAACCAAATTTGTATAACCCTCCCCCCAACAGGCAAATTAATTATCGGTCTGAAAACCCAAATACTCGCCAAGGCCAATATAATGCGAGAATGCAATATAGAAATCATGAAAATTTGCCGATGATAAATGAAAATTTTACAAGCCAACAGCACTGGCAAACAGCGCCAGCAAACGGCACTGACACGAGACATCCACGTTACAATAATAATATATGGCGAAGACAGGCAGACGTAAATCATTTAAATATGCCTACGGAACCTAATACGTCTGAATATCTATTACAGGCACCGACAAATGCAATAAATCCTCAGGGGAACACTTCTGGCCCCCCAAAAACATGAGTTGGACGCAGGGGGTTCCAGGATTATTTTATAGGTCAAAGACACTATTAGTGCCTTCTTGTAGTGATATTATTAACAAGTTACCTATATTTAATGATTTTTGTATAGAAAACGTTTACTTTACGGCCTTAGTTGACAGTGGAGCTACTGTAAATATCATAAACTCTTGCGTATTTAATATGTTGCCTCTGCACATTTGGCGACAAAAGAACCCTAATAATCCCAATTTAACAAGCGTTACAGTTCATAAATTAAATATGCAAAATGGTCAATTTGCCTAAACGTAAAAAGAGACAATAGATCCTTCATGGCAAATTTTATTATATGTGACAATCTCCCATATGAAGCTATTATAGGGGCAAATTATATAACTTCTAATAGAATAATATTATACATAGGCAATGAGAAGCGTGTATACCCAACTAAGGTATGAGAAGAAAGTTATACGGGAGGGAATCTTAACGTAGTTTATAAAGATAGCATAACCGTAAACAAAGTTTATAGCGATAGAATGGCGAAGTCTTTTGAGCCTCATGTCTCGCAAAGACATGGTATAATTGGAAATTTGTTCAATTATTCTGAGAGATATTGCAAAAATGAAGTAAATTTAAACAATAAAAGTAGTGAATATGCGAAATTAAAAATAGGAAATATGCAACAGCACAGGTCAAACGAAATCAAAAAAATAGCGGAATTATGGAAGAACTTAATAAAACCCAACGTGACACCGCAAGATGCCACAATGGCGCAGCAAAGTGACAGTCTGAATCTAATAAACAATTATAACGAAGAGAAATATTACAAATTCGGGACAAGGGAAACAAAAATATCTCCCAAAACGATGCAAAAAATTCCAATATCACAGATGGTCGAGCCAAAAGATAGCAAATCAGAAATATGGTTTGCGACACCGTCTGAAATACCCGAAAATCTGTTATGCGAGGAACAGATTATATCCTATAACAAAGGGGAAGTTTTTATTTGTGTAATCAATAACCATGAAAATGATACAATTACGATTAAAAAGGGGAAGTTTTTAGTCCAAATTGAGGTTTTAACGTAATATGATTCAAGTAAATGCGAAAAATCTAAAATAAGCCTAGTAAACGGCATTAAAACTTCAAATAACGAATATCCTTTTACTGAATCGCAATTTTTAAACGCATTTAATATGGATCATATTGCGGGCTTGGAACTTAAGAAAAAATTATGCGAATTATTATGGAATTTCAAATATGTATTTTCTGCATCTGAAGTTGACATCGGGTTAATTCTATTTTGTGAAAATTAAATTTTGACGACTGGTAATCCCGTAGCAAAACAGCCATACCGTGTGCCATACAAGCACAAAGAGTGGTTAAAAATGAAATCCATGAATTAGAAAAAAACGAAACTATACGCCCAAGTATAAGTCCGTATAGCGCACCTGTGATCTTAGTACCAAAAAAAGAATGGAGATCTTAGACTCGTAGTAGATTATAGGGTTCTCAACAAACAAGCAGTTAGCGATAAATTTCCTTTACCATGAATAGACGAAATTCTTGACTCAATTTCAAGCAAAAATAAAATTTTTACTTCTTTGGACCTTACCCAAGGCTACCACCAAGTGAAAATAGCCGAAAAGGATGTCCATAAAACTGCATTTTCAGCATCCGAATATGGATCGTATGAATACTTAAGAGTACCATTTGGGCTTAAAACAAGTTCAAGCGCGTTATGTAGACCCCTATTGCACCTGTTAAGAGGATTAAAGAATATAATTCATTTTGTTGATGATATTATATGCGTGGGGGAAAACACTGAGCAACACTTAGCAACTTTAGCTAAGGTGTTCAAGAAGTTCAGGCAAGGCAATTTAAAATGCCGGCCCGAGAAAGTAAATTTATTTCAATCCAAAATTAAATTTTTAGGAGTAGTAGTAACACAGGGAGAGATATCCCCAGACCCTGATAAAATAAAATGTGTTGAAAACCTCATGCCCCCCAGAACTATGAAAGAATTAAGAGGAATTTTAGGCCTTACTGGCTACTTTACAAAATTCGTGAAAAATTATGCCCAAATCGCGAAACCACTCATGGAATTCACCAAAGGAAACTTCCATGTTGTTACCTGGTCCCAGGAGACTCACACTTCCCTTAGACCAAATCAAAAAGACACTCACTTCTGAACCAATTTTGTCACTCCCTGATTTCGAAAATGGAAAATTTGTGGTTACCACTGATGCTAGTTCAAAAGGCATTGGCGCAATTCTTTCGCAAATAATCCCAGTAGAAAACCCTAACCTTCTACAGGGAACACCCAAACAAATTGAAAAAGTTATATGCTATTCAAGTAGAACTTTACCTAAAGGCGAAAGTAGTTATTCCGCCACAAACTTAGAATTATTATCTATTATCTACCACTTGGACAAGTTTAGACATTATTTAATTGGTAGAGAATTTTTACGACGATCGGAACAAAAAAGCTTGTAGTACATGCTCACAATCAGAAATCCAACGGGCAATCTAGATGGATGTATTATGAAAATCCAAGACCTAGATTATGAATTTGAACATTTAAAGGGAAAACAAAACGCAGCTTGCGACTTTTTGAGTAGATACCCAGAAAATAGTCCGTCGGAAACTTAAGAAAATGAAGTTAATTCTATTAATGCTAAAAGCAAACATGGATGTGAAAAAAACAAAGTTAAAGACGAATTAAAAGAAAATAAGATAAACTATTGTCCCTTGTCTTTTGAAAATATAAAAAGAAAGCAAAAAAGGACGAAGTGTGTGTAGCAATAATTGATGATTTTGTAAATGATAAAGCGTTACCGGATAAAGTCAAAACTCTTAGAAAAGAGATAGATAATTTTTACTATGACCTGAACGAAGAAACTCTCTTTAGGATCGTGACTGCGGAAAAAAATGGAGGCCAAACCACGATTAGAACTATATTATCAAAGAACAAAAAAGTGAACACGGCTCAATACTATTAGGTGGATAAGGGCGGGAATCTAGTAGCTATAATAGCGTTCCATAAATTAAAACAACATTTTTTGATCCAATCTGCACTGAAAAAACTTAAAGAATTTGTAAGTACATGCGAAGCATGTAATTTGAGAGAAATCCCCTCAGCTTATCCAAATCCTCCAATAGGAAGGGTCTCGATTGCAACGCACCCCTTTGATATTAGTTCATTTAACCTATGCGGGACAAGTGGATGCTTAACTGTTTCTAGCAGAGGTAATACTTGCATTATTTCGGTTGTAGATAATTTTTTAGGATTTACTTTTGCAAAAGCATTAAAAAATCAAGGTGCTTATGCCACAAGTAAGGCATTAGCAAAATTATTTTTACAATTTGGCATTCCTAATAAAATTTTCAGCGACAACGGGAGCAATTTTGTTGCAAAAGTAACAAAAGATAGAATGAATTACCTTAATATAGAGAAAATGGTGACAGCGCCGTACCATCCACAAGCTAATGTCAAAATAGAAAACAGCCATAAAATATTTTTGAACGTTCTAAGTATTTACACTAAAGACAACAGGAGCGACTGGGATATATTCTTACCTTATTTAACCAACGTAATCAACACTGCTTATTCCGAAACAACCAGAGACAATCCATTTTATTTACTTTTTGGTCGAGATTTTAGAATCCCATATGATGAGATTATTGAATCTCGGCAGTATTATAACAACTCAGAAGATTATAAACAAGAATTTATAAATAGAATGAGGAAAAATTATAAAATAGTTAGGCAAGAGCTGGAAAAATGCAAAATAAACCAAGAACTAAGAAACCAACCCAAAGTTAAGGGGAATATAGATTTAAAAGTAGGAGACTTCGTTTACCTAAAGAACGAGGCAAAACAGAAGGAAAATAACTTTCTAACAAATACCCTGGACCGTACAGAATAGTAAAAAAGTACGATTATGTATATACCTTTAAAATTAAAAACTCCAAGGGCGGAAGAACTTACAAGGCGCATGTTAGCCGAATAAAAAGAGCCAAATTTCCCGAGAGATGGGTGTCACATCCCTCTTCTACTGATTCGTCAGATTCGGAAAATTAGCCCCCTTGGTCAAGATTGGCAGAGCTAAAACCTTTCAATTTTAAACAAGATTATTTTGAAAATGACAGTGATGAACAAAACTTTGAAGAATTTTTAGTAATGGAAAATCTAGTTGTTCCTAAGAAAAAATCCCTAATACCAGGATTTTTTCCTGAAATAAAAACGCCAAAAAGTCCAAAAAGTTATTCATCGGCGAGCGCGGGAGATTTAGATTATACAATATCTCCAAAAACCCAATTTTTCCCCGATAGAATCTCGACCCCATGTCCGCCCAAAAAAATTTCCAGACGATATGGTTTCCCCTGCAACATCAATAGAAAGGCCCCTGTCTTTACAAGAAGAATTAAACAGAGCTGTAGAAACCCCCGGTATTACTGTGAAGAAAACTCCTCCCAAAGCTTTAACTAGGACTAACCTGCGAGAAGCTATGGATTTAATAAATTTTCCCATAAAAACGAGTCAAAGTACATTGCCCAGGAATAAAACTCCAACGGATGACCAGCAAGGTCAATATCATGATATAACTGTGTCCAAGGCCAAACCTAAACAGTGGACTTCATGGAGGGAAACCCTAGTGCAAAAGATGCCTCATCCCCCTGAGGACATGGCATTCAAACAATGGAGGAACCCCGCAAAAACTATTGACTCTTCTCAAAGCTCTCAAGAATCTTTCAAATCCCCCGAGTTGAGAACTCAAAACGAGGAATTAGAGAATAAACCCTCTACTTCCAGGGGAGCATAAATTTACGAAGGAATGGCAGGAGATACCACAAAAAATATCACCTCTAAAAGTTTTAATCTAGATTCGTCGGAAACTAGTTCCAAAGAGTCTGATTGTGAATCAAAACATATATTAGCTAAAGAAATAGGGAAATCAAGGCCGACCTCAGCAGCCGCACACGGGAAAAAAACGAAATTAAACGGGCAAGAATTTTTTAAAAAACAATACAAAAAATTTGACCTTATTTCGCTAAAAAAACCGAAAAATAAAAAACCACAAGAAACAGAGGAGAAAATAACGACACAGTCAGGTAGAACGGTTAAAAAACCTGACAGATGGAAATATCCCTAATTAATGTAAAGAAAAATTTCAAATCCCTTATGAAAATCAACTTGTGATCCACCTTAATAAATGTAAGAGTATGCAATAAAGTTAACCAAGTAAATATCAATGAAAAAAAAATATATATATATATATAATACAAGTGATGTCAAAACGTCGGCGATCAGAGAGAAAGGCCCAAGATGGGAAGCTCGTCGGCCAATGGTGACAAACAGTGTTTTTAGGTCCTCTGTGGCACATTCTTCCTACTGTGTAGCTATCCTACAAAAATCAACTGTGCCCCTATAAATGAGAATTAATCAGTTGGATAACCTATAATGTACCCAGTTATTGAGACCAATAACGGAACTTATATCATGGAGAGGGGTGGTCGTATTTTCGAAGTCAATATCATCGATTCTATACGATGGTATGACTTTGAAAACCTTCCCATCGTACTTCGAATTCAGACTCCTCTAGGGAATTCAACTTATATTCTACAAATGAACTATGGAAATGATCCCCTACTCAGTATTAAGTTATGTAATCAAATCTAAATAGATGGACCTCGTTTTGTGGGAAGCCTGGGGAGAAACTCAAAGCCCATGTAGCTTTTAATTTTTGGGTTTTGGCGTCCCCTCGGATTCTATATTAAAATGCGACCCAGGTCCGAAATGTCATCAAAAACAAGAAAAAAAAAATTTTTACTAATCGTTTAATTTCGACCAATAAGAAGACTGCAAGGTGATGACGCTGATATCTTTACTAAGACCATGTATAATTTTATACATGGATTAAGACACGGCAAAATCTCCTCTCTACAACAGGGATAAGAATTTCCTAAGATGTAGAATCCCTATTGAAATTGCCTTCAACGTAAAGATTGGAAAAAAAAAATTTTTAATTATTAAGAAAAATAATCAAAAGTAAATCAAATATGCCTAACTTGACTTAAAAATTCAATAATCCGACCCTATTCATAGCTACAACTTGATCTGAATCGTGTGTTGCTCTATTTTTAGGTTTTTAGTGTTTAATCTTCCTTTTTACTTGCCTTTTTGTTCATTTTTCTTGCTTAAAATATCAGTCAAATTCTTATTTAATTATTCTAATAATCAATTCGTACTCAATTTTTTACTTTAATTATTTATTTAAATATAATTTCTCAATAAGTTATTAACTAAAATTTAATTATCTCAATAAACTATTTAGAACCTGATAATTTATTTAAGTTAGACTAAGGTTTATGTTTAACTTGAAAAAAACTGTGCTTCATTTAGTGAAAAACGTTTATTTTTGTAAATTTTTTTTCCTGTTTCCCCCTTTTTTAGTTTATGCGAAATTTATTTGAGCAACATGTATATTAAATTATCCAATTCTGATATAGTGAATACTAAAGAAATTTCCTCTTGAAACCTATATTTCTTCACCCCCATTATACCCGTACAAATTTCAGTCAGTTTTCAGTATATTTTGATAGAGCGAATTTGTTTTTATTAACTGAAGTAAACACGACTAGTTCGGAGTGTCGGGTATTTTGAAAAGAAGTTTGATTTTTAAACTATGCAATTCAGTAGGCTATACCCCTATATCTGGCAGCCTTATAAAATCAAAAAAAAAACTACCAGTACAGAAGCGTCTAATTATATGAAATATTTTATCTTAGTGCAGATTATAATTATTTTAGGCCTACACATTGCTCATTCATGTGTTTCCTACTCGAGTAATATATGTACTAATAGCCAACTATTGGTAACTATAACCAAACAACCTATTGGTACGTTTATATGTAGAATTTCACGGCGGAAGTGAAATTATATCTCAAAAATAATATGTAAAATTATACAACCATTTGAACAGTTAAGATGGACGGATTGAAACCCCGCGTATGTCCAATGGCGACTAAGTATAACCCAAAAGGAATTACTTCTTAATGTGAAGGTGTTTCACACTTAACGTATTCTGATAAGACTTTAATATATAATATTTATTGATTTAGTTCCGAAGGATATGCTGAAACAATAGCCTTCTAAAAAGATATTGATGTCACTTCTTCATTATGCTTATATTCTTTGCCAAGCATTAACTGGAATCTACGGAGGCAAGCTTGGAAATCCTGCATCTAATGACCTTATTCGAAAAGCGAATATGAGGCACCAATGTTGACTTGCAATTAAGAAAAAATCCTGAGACTAAGAACCTCTGCATATCAGCCGTTAAACCCGGAGCACCATGATAGCGTCTAAGCCAAGAAATAGGGAAGACATCAGAAAACGAGTGGGTAGAGAGGTCTCCACTCGTCCTTGTTATGTCTTGTTCCCCCATTGTAGTACTGTTCGCGTAAAACCGTGTAATTATGACGCTGCAACAAGAGTTTCTTAAACAGCACTGACGTGCGTGAACAATGCAGGTATGAAAAAATATCGTAAAAGTAGACCTCAAAATAAATAATGCAGTTTAATTTCTTCTAATTTAATATCGATATTTGCATTCTAAAAACAAATTTGAAGAAATTTATGTCTTAGATTTTCATTGTGAGTACTAACATTAGTGTATTTATTTAACTCTGTCTCATCGACTAGAAATTAATATACACAATTAGTACGTGACTTATTTGTACTAAGAGTGTTTACTTTAAAGAAATTTTGATTATGCTTCGCTATTTCTGTTACAGGGAGGAAATAGCAACTTGTCTATTGAGCATTACAATGAGCTGCCCAGTACAGAAACGACCCAGTAGCATCTATTTTCATCATATCTCAACCAACGAAGAGTACTCACCATAACTCTAGGCAACTTTCATCCCAGCTTCGTCTACGAAAACATCAGTTACCTTCGATCGTCGTTTCTTCGACCATGAACCATATTACGTATCAGGTAACACTATATTTGAACCTCAGTATCAAGTGCTTTAACGAACTATATAATCGCATAAATTCTGAGAACCACATCGATCAGAACAAGATAAACGATATTTAACGATATTTGAAGTTAAATAATATTTAAATTTGAAGATATTTGAAACTGAAGTTAGAGACAATTTGAAGTTTAATTCTGAGAACCCCATCGATCAGAACAAGATAAAAGATATTTAACGATATTTGAAGTTAAAAGATACAAAGACATTTGAAGATATTTGAAACTGAAGTTAGAGATATTTTTAAGTTTAATGTTGAGAACCCTATTGATCAGAACAAAATATACGATATTTAACGATATTTTAAGTTGAACGATACTTAAAGACATTTGAAGATATTTGAAGCAGAAATTAAAGACAATTTGAAGTTTAATTCTGAGAACCTCATCGAGCAGTACAAGATAAACGATATTTGAAGTTAAATGATATTTGAAGATGTTTGAAGTTGAATTTAAATACAATATATTAAAAAAGTCACTATAGTATGACGACAACCCGTCTCAAAAGGCACAAATGAACAATTTTACGCGAGAATACATTCTCTATGTGACTCAAAAATCCTAAAAATGATATGCTGAGAAGAAAAACACCAACACCTGTAGTGGGAAGAATCATTTCCCAGTTGACTATTAGAACAATATTTAACGGTAATTTCCCAGTTGACTATTAGGGAAAACTTACCGTGTAAAGACAACTAGACTCGAACTATTCCATGAAGAAACCATAACGTAAGTGCTTCGAAATTTTTGCCAGGACAAAAGGAGTGAAGGACAGTAATTTACAACAGAAGGGTGTAGTACACTAAGGACACGAAAGGTGATGAATAGATGTGAAGTTACATGTGTTACTTCCTAATAACTTTGAAAATTCAAAAATCCCAATAGTGACAGTGTTTTAATGTCATCAGTGAATATGATGAACCCAATATTGTAAGTTATAAATCATTCATGTATTTACCACAATTATATTGTTATGTAATTTTATTATGTTTTTAATTTAGCTTACCTTAGGCATTATTCTGTTATTCATCTGGAAAGCAAAATAAAAAAAAAACTAATGTAAGAGTAGAATAGTCCATACCTTTTTGGAACAGTAAAAGTAATAAGTGTTAGATATAGAAAAAAAAAATCTTTAGTATGGTAGCTATCCTAGAACCAAAAATAATCTTAGTCCGGTAGATGAATTTTAGATAGGGATGTAGAATAAAATAATAAAAATAATTGAAAATTTTTTAAGCACTCCTAATGAGCAGTCACTAATGACAGGACGTCATTATTTCATGGGAAGGGTGATGTGCACCAGCAGTAGAATACCATGTATTTAAAATACAAGATTCTTTCCTTCTAAAGATGATTCGAGCAGTAATTAAACGTCCCCTAATTGAGTTCAAATACTGCTTCCAAGAGTCTAAATTCTTAATCAGCAAAAAGATAAATTGCATTTCTAGCTTCAGTCAGACAATGGCGCTAGTCGTTCGAATTTCGCTAAGACAATTAGTAGCAAAAATTGCTACGTACGATATTTCTAAGGAAGTTTAAATGGAAAAAAAACTGTGTGAACTCCGGAATCATCTGAAATATCTTAAAGAGATTATTGGACGAGGATTCGCATCCCTGGGGCACGTGAGCCAATGGCGAGCAGTCCTTACAGCGCAGGACGAAAGACCTGCGTTTGGGAGTGGGGTAAATGTGTTTTTTAATTTTAATATGAAGTCAGACTTAAAATGACTAGTACCGCAAATAATCTCGGTCACCATTATTGTCATTGAAGTGACCCGTTGCTGTACGACTAAGCATGTAAGTTCAATATATCTATTTTCTTTTTGTTTGTGTTTATTTCACTTATATGTCTTCGTCTAGTCCGATAGTAGATAATGAGTTTGCAAGTCTCCAAGGTAAACGTACCCAAAGGAATCTGATCTCCAGATAGCTCAAGAAAGAAGAAACCACATTTGTATGTCTGCATATTCAACTTTCTCTCATTAGTTGATAGCGGCGCTAGCCTAATTAACACAATCTCCAGCGCTATAAGCGGCGCTATCGGAGAAATTTCTATCGCCGCAAATATAAATCTTTTATCGCTACAAATAATAATCCTTTCCATTACTACAAAATAATAAATCTTTTATCGCTACAACATTAGAAACATATAAAAACTAGCAGAATTTAAAAAGAAATTGAATTAGTTAATAATAATACAACGAGGGAATGGATTAGGTAAATGGTATAAATAACAAGGAAGAGGGTTTTTGGTAATGTAGGAGGCAAAAGCATTTGAAGAATTTAATCAGAAATAGACTGTACGAACTTATCTAGTGAAAGTGTATTAAACATAACTATGGATCTATGCAATAAAATGGAGGGAGAGACTCAATCCTAATACGGTTCCACTCCGGAGAACCCTAAATAAATCTGGTTGGATAGTTTATTAGAGCTTTTAAATGTCAACTGTTTCTTTTAAATGAAGATATTAAAGGAAGGGAGATTTACAGATGTTTCCTACAAGCGATTCCGATCTCCTTCTTTTGTGTGCTTGTGCACTTGTTTGACCCGACATATAAGCAGGCACACCACTCGCTGGTTATTTTTAATGATTTTTTCTGCAAAATTGAGTGCTAATGAATTACAAACAGAACATGACTTATTTTTCAATTTGCTTTTCATTGTATATATTTCTAATTTAAGTGTTTTGACTATATTCTATGTGCTGGATAAACTTATCTAGTGAAAGTCTATTAAACATAACTATGGATCTATGCAGTAAAATAGAGGGAGAGACTCAATCCTAATACGGTTCCACTCCAGAGAACCCTAAATAAAGCTGGTTGGACAGTTAATTAGAGCTTTTAAAAGTCAACTGTTTCTTTTAAATGAAAATATTAAATGTAGGGAGATTTACAGATGTTTCCTACAAGCGATTCCGATCTCCTTCTTTTCTGTGCTTTTGCACTTGTTTGACCCGACATATAAGCAGGCACACCACTCGCTGGTTATTTTTAATGATTTTTTCTGCAGAATTGAGTGCTAATGAATTACAAACAGAACAAGACTTATTATTCAATTTGCTTTTCATTGTATATATTTCTAATTTAAGTGTTGGGACTATATTCTATGTGCTGAAGCAAATAACAACATGGAATATGAATTATTTTGTACGAGAACGTTAAGTTTTAGAATACAACACTATTGTAACCCCTAACGTCATTAATGTCTTGTTTTAACAGAGGATGCTAGTACTACTTGCTTTTCCAGATAACGACAGGAAGGCACCAAGGATTTGCAGCTGCCCTAGAGCTTTTGAAAGTCATCATAGACAATATTATGACAAAGATTACTTTTCGTCTCAGATTCGCGCAATTTCGTCGGGAATCGTGCAATCTCAAGCGTTCACTTTCTTTTCCACTTGCCTATTGTGGTGGATTCCATGGATAAACTGTTGGAAGTGCTCCGAATTCTGTGAGATGAAGCAGCTAAGGTTGAACTTCAGATAGATAGGAATAAAACAACAATCATGACTATTAACCCGTCTGCTCTAGTTGCTGACTCTTCCGAAAACCTGGACAATACTATTAGCATTGAATTTGTTCTAGTATTCACTTACCTGGGCAAACGCCTTTTCTGCCATGGACCGGTTTAGCCGTTACCTGTGGCGAAAATCAAACATCGGCCGTTCAACAACGGGGGTGATATTTCACAAGGATAATTTTGTAAAATTGTGAGAAGAAAGTTTCTGGGGGGAAAATTTTCTCGTCGAAGTGATACACGGAACTAGGGAGATTTCCTGGCATGATTTGAAAATCGGTCATAAATTAAACTTAAAAAAAACAGCTATCTTCGACTGGGCAACATTAAAGAAGAAAAAGTTTTTTTTATCAAAAGAAATAAACACATTAACAACCATCCCGAAGCTTATAAACTTGGTAACGGGTAAACATCACCCTTTACAAAACCCTGCAAACACAATCACTACCAGCCATCCTTACCCTCCCCCCCTCCCCCCCCCCCTGAAAAAGATAATTGAAAGAATTGAATTTTAATTAATCACGACCTACCTGGATGTCGAAGACAAATAACAATTGATCCTTCTACTCTATCTCCTCGTCCCCCTCAAAAAGATAAAAATAAATAAAAACTTAAACATTAAAACTAAAAACGAACTGAAATCGTTTTATACATGAGAGGGGCTGCGTCTTCCTCATCCATACCTCTACGCTATAGGCTAACCCTTTGTCCCCATTCTTGATGGGGGATTACTCATAGAGAAACTAAAAGACTTAGCGTAAAAAGCGAGAGTTGAGGAAGGGACAGTCCCCCTTTTCTACAAATTAATTTCTGTTTGTTTTAAGTTATAATGTTGCTCCTTACTTTCAATTGAAAAACCTTGTTTTTTTATTATTTAATAAACATTAAAGAACGAGAAAGAGTATTTTGTCAATTAGAAAAAAAAGAGTCAGGTCATATGAACGGGTAGTTTTTTTTGCATCCGAGGGTCTTTCAAAGTCCAAACTCTTAGCTGCTTTCATCCTATGTTTAGGTCTTTGGTGGTTTATATACCTCAAACTTAACGATGTAGCCTAACTTATATTTAAATGGTTATTTTAAATCTAATGTAGAATTAAATGAGTGTTGAGAAAGATTAAGTTAAATTGTGTGTAATAATGTATACCAAGGAAAATAATAAGGGACATTACTGAAAGTTAAGAGAAATAACAATGCCATTTTGTTAAAAACAATATAAACATATTAATATTGGCATTTGCTTGATATTGCTTTGTAGGGTAATGTTAACCATAGTAGAAAGGGGTCTTATACTCCCACGCCCACACCATATATGGGCATAGAGTCCATAGGGAGATGGTTTTTGTCACTGAGAATGAAAAAACAGGATGTTTCTCACTTTGATGGATGTTTCATGGATGGTTATGTGTGTTGGTCAATTTATGGATGTTTTTATGATTTTTGTCAGTGAGAATGAAAAACAGTATTTTTCTCACTTTGTTAGATGTTTCATGGATGGTTATGTGTGTTGGTCAATTTATGGATGTTTTTATGGTTTTTCTCACTGAGAATGAAAAAACAGGAATTTTATAACTTTGATGGATTTTTAATGTATTTCTATGTGTGTTGGTCAATGTATGGATGTTTTTCTGGTTTTTGTAAGTGAGAATGAAAAAAACAAGATTTTTCTCACTTTGATGGATGTTTCATGGATGGTTATGTGTGTTGGTCAATTTATGGATGTTTTTAAGGTTTTTATCAGTGAGAATGAAAAAACCGGATTTTTCTCACTTTGATTGATGTTTCATGGATGGTTATGTGTGTTGGTCAATTTATGGATGTTCTTATGGTTTTTGTCAGTGAGAATGAAAAAACAGGATTTTTCTCACTTTGATGGATGTTTCATGGATGGTTATGTTTGTTGGTCAATTTATGGATGTTTTTATGGTTTTTGTCAGAGAGAATGAAAAAACAAGATTTTTCTCACTTTGATGGATGTTCCATGGATGGTTATGTGTGTTGGTCAATTTATGGATGTTTTTATGGTTTTGTCAGTGAGAATGAAAAAACAGGATTTTTCTCACTTTGATGGATGTTTCATGGATGGTTATGTGTGTTGGTCAATTTATAGATGTTTTTAAGGTTTTTGGCAGTGAGAATGAAAAAACAGGATTTTTCTCACTTTGACGGATGTTTCATGGATGGTTATGTGTGTTGGTCAATTTATGGATGTTTTTATGGTTTTTGTCATTGAGAATGAAAAAACAGGATTTTTCTCACTTTGATGGATGTTTAATGGATGATTATATGTGTTGGTCAATTTATGGATGTTTTTAAGGTTTTTGGCAGTGAGAATGAAAAAACAGGATTTTTCTCACTTTGATGTGTTTTCAAGGTCGATTTATTTATTGTTTCCAAGTGCATTGTCTCCAGGGCGAATGACACAGGACACATGCCACATGGTACATGACACATGACACATGACACATGCCACATGACACGACACATGACACATGACATGACACATGACACATGACACATGACACAGACACAGACATAGACACACAATGGATTTCTGAGAAATTGATTACATAATCGGTATAACCCTATCAGGAGCTCGTGACGGGAGTCCATATATGGGCATAGAATGACGTAATCGACTAAGACAAATGGATTTCTGAGAAATTGATTACATAATCGGTAGAACCCTATCAGGAGGTCATGACGGGGGTCCATATATGGGCATAGAATGACGTAATTGACTAGGACAGTTGGAATATTTCAGTAGTGGTTTGTCGTGGTTTACCTTGTCACAGTTATATTCTCTTAATTTTTGAAAGTTCATTTTGGATTTCATTCGTTGAAATGCAAGAGTTGGAATATTTTAGTAGTGTTTTGTCGTGGTTTACCTTGTCACAGTTACATTCTCTCGATTTTTCAAAGTTCATTTTGTATTTCTTTCTTTGAAATGCAAGAGTTGGAATATTTTAGTAGTGTTTTGTCATGGTTTACCTTGTCAAAGTTACATTCTCTTAATTTTTCAAAGTTCATTGTGGATTTCTTTCATTGAATTGCAAGAGTTGAAATATTTCAGTAGTGTTTTGTTGTGGTTTTCATTGAAATGTAAGAGTTGGATTATTTCACTAGTGTTTTGTCGTGGTTTACCATTTCACAGTTACATTCTCTTGATTTTTCAAAGTTCATTTTGAATTTCTTTCGTTGAAATGCAAGATTTTGAATATTTCAGTAGTGTTTTGTTGTGGTTTACATTGTCACAATTACATTCTCTTGATTTTTCAAAGTTCATTTTGAATTTTTTTAGTTGAAATGAAATAGTTGGAATATTTCATTAGTGTTTTGATGCGGTTTACCTTGTCACAGTTACATTCTCTTGATTTTTCAAAGTTCATTTTGAATTTCTTTCATTGAAATGCAAGAGTTGGAATATTTCAGTAGTGTTTTGTTGTGGTTTTCATTGAAATGCAAGAGTTGGATTATTTCAGTAGTGTTTTGTCATGGTTTACCTTTTCACAGGTACATTCTCTTGATTTTTCAAAGTTCATTTTAAATTTCTTACGCTGAAATGCAAGAGTTTGAATATTTCAGTAGTGTTTTGTTGTGCTTTACCTTTTCTAAGCTACACTCTCTTGACTTTTCAAAGTTCATTTTGTATTTCTTTATTTGAAATGCAAGAGTTGGAATATTTCAGTAGTGTTTTGTTGTGGTTTACCTTGTCACACTTACATTCTCTTGATTATTCAAAGTTCATTTCGAATTTCTTTCATTGAAATGTAAGAGTTGGAATATTTAAGTAGTGTTTTGTCATGGTTTACCTTGTCACAGTTACACTTTCTTGATTTTTCAAAGTTCATTTTGAATTTCTTTAGTTGAAATGCAAGAGTTGGAATATTTCAGTAGTGTTCTGTCGTGGTTTACCTTGTCACAGTTACATTCTCTTGATTTTTAAAAGTTCATTTTGATTTTTTTAATTGAAGTCTAAGAGTTGGAATGTTTCAGTAGTGTTTTGTCATGGTTTGTACTGTCACAGATACATTATGTTGAATTTTAAAAGTTCATTTTGAATTTCATTCATTGAAACGCAATGGTTGTAATATTTTACTAGTGTTTTGTTTTGCTTTACATTGTCACACTTACATTCTCTTCATTTTTCAAAGTTCGTTTCGAATTTCTTTCATTGAAATGCAAGAGTTAGAATATTTCAGTAGTGTTCTGTCGTGGTTTACCTTGTCACAGTTACATTCTCTTGATTTTTTAAAGTTCATTTGAATTTCTTTCATTGAAATGCAAGAGTTGGAATATTTCAGTAGTGTTTTGTCGTGGTTTACCTTGTCACAGTTACATTCTCTTGATTTTTCAAAGTTCATTTGAATTTCTTACATTTTAATGTAAGAGTTGGATTATTTCATTAGTCTTTTGTCGTGGTTTACCTTGTCACAGTTGCATTCTATTAATTTTTCAAAGTTCATTTTGAATTTCTTTCGTTGAAATGCGAGAGTTGGATTATTTCAGTAGTGTTTTGTCGTGGTTTACCTTGTCACAGTTACATTTTATTAATTTTTCAAAGTTCATTTTGAATTTCTTTTGGTGAAATGCAATAGTTGGAATATTTCATTAGTGTTTTGATGCGGTTTACCCTGTCACACTTTCATTCTCTTGATTTTTCAAAGTTCATTTTGAATTTCTTTCATTGAAATGCAAGAGTTGGAATATTTCAGTAGTGTTTTGTTGAATGGTTTTCTTTGAAATGCAAGAGTTGGAATTTTTAAGTAGTGTTTTGTCATGGTTTACCATTTCACAGGTACATTCTCTTGATTTTTCAAAGTTCATTTTAAATTTCTTTCATTGAAATGCAAGAGTTGGAATATTTCAGTAGTATTTTGTTGTGGTTTACCTTGTCACAGTTACATTTTCTTGATTTTTCAAAGTTCATTTTGAATTTCTTTAGTTGAAATGCAAGAGTTGGAATATTTCAGTAGTGTTTTGTTGTGGTTTACCTTGTCACACTTACATTCTCTTGATTTTTCAAAGTTCATTTCGAATTTCTTTCATTGAAATGTAAGAGTTGGAATATTTCAGTAGAGTTTTGTCATGGTTTACCTTGTCACAGTTACACTTTCTTGATTTTTCAAAGTTCATTTTGAATTTCTTTAGTTGAAATGCAAGAGTTGGAATATTTCAGTAGTGTTCTGTCGTGGTTTACCTTGTCACAGTTACATTCTCTTGATTTTTAAAAGTTCATTTGAATTTCTTTCGTTGAAATCTAAGAGTTGGAATGTTTCAGTAGTGTTTTGTCATGGTTTACCTTGTCACAGATACATTTTGTTGATTTTTAAAAGTTCATTTTGAATTTCAATCGTTGAAACGTAAGAGTTGGAATATTTCAGTAGTGTTGTGTCTTGCTTTACCTTGTAAGACTTACATTCTCTTGAGATTTCAAAGTTCATTTTGAATTTTTTTAATTGAAATTCAAGAGTTAGAATAATTCAATAGACATTTGTCTTGTTTTACATTGTCAGAGTTACACTATGTTGATTTTTCAAAGTTTATTTGAATTTCTTTCGTTGAAATGCAAGAGTTGGAATATTTCAGTAGTGTTTTGTCGTGGTTTACCTTGTCACAGTTACATTCTCTTGATTTTTCAAAGTTCATTTGAATTTCTTACATTTTAATGCAAGAGTTGGATTATTTCAGTAGTGTTTTGTTGTGCTTTACCTTGTCACAGTTACATTCTATTAATTTTTCAAAGTTCATTTTGAATTTCTTTCGTTGAAATGCGAGAGTTGGAATATTTCAGTAGTGTTTTGTTGTGATTTACCTTGTCACAGTTACATTCTCTTGATTTTTCAAAGTTCATTTTGAATATTTCAGTAGTGTTTTGTTGTGGTTTACCTTGTCACACTTACATTCTCTTAATTTTTCAAAGTTCATTTTGGATTTCTTTGGATGAAATGCAAGAGTTGGAATATTTCAATAGTGTTTTGTTGTGGTTTACCAAGTCACAGTTACATTCTCTTAATTTTTCAAAGTTCATTTTGGATTTCTTTCGTTGAAATGCAAGAGTTGGAATATTTCAGTAGTGTTTTGTCATGGTTTACCTTGTCACAGATACATTCTCTTGATTTTTGAAAGTTCTTTTTGAATTTCTTTCATTGAAATGCAAGAGTTGGAATATTTCAGTAGTGTTTTGTCATGGTTTACCGTGTCACAGTTACATTCTATTAATTTTTCAAAGTTCATTTTGAATTTCTTTCGTTGAAATGCAAGAGTTGGAATATTTCAAAAGCGTTTCGTCATGGTTTACCTTGTCACAGATACATTCTATTGTTTTTTCAATTTCATTTCGAATTTCTTTCATTTAAATGCAAGAGTTGGAATATTTCAGTAGTTTTTTGTTGTGGTTTACCATGTCACAGTTACATTCTCTTGATTTTTCAAAGTTCATTTGAATTTCTTTCATTGAAATGCAAGAGTTGGATTATTTCAGTAGTGTTTTGTTGTGCTTTACCTTGTCACAGTTACATTCTCTTAATTTTTCAAAGTTCATTTTGAATTTATTTCGTTGAAATGCAAGAGTTGGAATATTTCAGTAGTGTTTTGTCGTGGTTTACCTTGTCACAGTTACATTCTCTTAATTTTTCAAAGTTCATTTTAAATTTCTTTTATTGAAATGCTAGAGTTGGAATATTTCAGTAGTGTTTTGTCGTGGTTTACCTTGTCACAGTTACATTCTCTTAATTTTTCAAAGTCCATTTTGAATTTCTTTCGTTGAAATGCATGAGATGGAATATTTCAGTAGTGTTTTGTTATGGTTTACCTTGTCAAAGAGACATTCTCTTGATTTTTCAAAGTTCATTTCGAATTTATTTCATTTAAATGCAAGAGTTGGAATATGTCAGCAGTGTTTTGTCGTGGTTTACCTTGTCACAGTTGCATTCTCTTGATTTTTCAAAGTTCATTTGAATTTCTTACATTGTAATGCAAGAGTTGGATTATTTCAGTAGTGTTTTGTTGTGCTTTACCTTGTCACAGTTACATTCTCTTAATTGTTCAAAGTTCATTTTGAATTTCTTTCGTTGAAATGCGAGAGTTGGAATATTTCAGTAGTGTTTTGTCGTGGTTTACCCTGTCACAGTTACATTCTCATGATTTTGCAAAGTTCATTTTGAATTTCTTTCGTTTAAATGCAAGAGTTGGATTATTTCAGTAGTGTTTTGTCGTGGTTTACCATGTCACAGTTATATTCTCTTAATTTTTCAAAGTTCATTTCAGATTTCATTCGTTGAAATGCAAGAGTTGGAATATTTCAGTAGTGTTTTGTTGTGGTTTACCTTAACACAGTTACATTCTCTTAATTTTTCAAAGTTCATTTTGGATTTCTTTCGATGAAATGCAAGAGTTGGAATATTTCAGTAGTGTTTTGACATGGTTTACCTTGTCACAGTTACATTCTCTTGATTTTTCAAAGTTCATTTTTAATTTCTTTCGGTGAAATGCAAGAGTTGGAATATTTCAGTAGTGTTTTGATATGGTTTACATTGTCACAGTTGCATTCTCTTGATTTTTCAAAGTTAATTTCGAATTTCTTTGGTTGAAATTCAAGAGTTGGATCATTTTTCTAGTGCTTCATAGATGTTTACCTAGTTAGAGACACGATTTCCAGTTGTTTCAAGCTTCATTTAGGTTATCTTTAGTTTACTAGTAATAGTTTGACTCCAACGTAAGTGTTTTGCGGTACTTTAAATTGTCACTCTTATGGTCTCCGGATGTTTGAAAGTTCATTTTGAATTTCTATCATTGAAATGCAAGAGTTGGAATATTTCAGTAGTGTTTTGTCGTGGTTTACCTTGTCACAGTTACATTCTCTTAATTTTTCAAAGTTCATTTTGAATTTCTTTCGATAAAATGAAAGAGTTGGAATATTTCAATAGTGTATTGTTATGGTTTACCTTTTCACACTTACATTCTCTTAGTTTTTCAAAATTCATTTTGGGTTTATTTCAGTGAAATCCAAGAGTTGGAATATTTCAGTAGTGTTTTGTTGTGGTTTATCATGTCACACTTACATTCTCTTAATTTTTTAAAGTTCATTTTGGATTTCTTTCGATGAAATGCAAGAGTTGGAATATTTCAATAGTGTTTTGTCGTGTTTTACCTATTCACATTTACATTCTCTTAAATTTTCAAAGTTCATTCTGTATTTCTTTCGTTGAAATGCAAGAGTTGGAATATTTCAGTAGTGTTCTGTTGTGGTTCACCTTATCACAGATACATTTTCTTGATTTTTCAAAGTTCATTTTGAATTTCTTTCGTTGAAATGCAAGAGTTCGAATATTTCAGTAGTGTTTTGTTGTGGTTTACCATGTCACACTTACATTCTCTTAATTTTTCAAAATTCATTGTGGATTTCTTTCGTTGAAATATGTTTTGTTGTGCTTTACCTTGACACAGTTACATTTTCTTGATTTTTGTTTGGTTAGGTTGGGTTAGATCAAGTTAGGTTATTTTAGGTTAGGTTAGGTTAGATAACCCTACTTCCACACGCGTACGTAGGCTAACCTAACCTAACTTAACCTAACCTAACTCGATCTAGCCTAACCTAACCTAACAAAAATCAAGAAAATGTAACTGTGTCAAGGTAAAGCCCAACAAAACATATTTCAACGAAAGAAATCCACAATGAACTTTGAAAAAATCAAGAGAATGTAACTGTGACAAAGTAAACCACGACAAAACACTACTGAAATATTCCAACTCTTGCATTTCAACGAAAGAAATCCAAAATGAATTTTGAAAAATTAAGAGAATGTAACTTTGACAAAGTAAACCATGGAAAACACTACTGAAATATTCCAACTCTTACATTTCACCAAAGAAATCCAAAATGAACTTTGAAAAATCAAGAGAATGTAACTGTGACATGGTAAACCACGACAAAACACTACTGAAATGTTCCAACTCTTGCATTTCACCGAAATAAAACCAAAATGAACTTTGAAAAATTAAGAGAATGTAACTATGACAAGGTAAACCACAAAAAAACACTACTGAAATATTCCAACTCTTGCAATTCACCGAAATAAAACCAAAATGAACTTTGAAAAATTAAGAGAATGTAAGTGTGACAAGCTAAACCATGACAATACACTATTGAAATATTCCAACTCTTTCATTTCATCGAAAGAAATTCAAAAAGAACTTTGAAATGATCAAAATGAACAAAATGAAAAATTAAGAGAATGTAACTATGACAAGGTAAACCATGAAAAAACACTACTGAAATATTCCAACTCTTGCATTTCAATGATAGAAATTCAAAAGGAACTTCGAAAAATCAAGAGAATGTAACTCTGACAATGTAAACCACGACAAAACACTACTGAAATGTTCCAGCTCTTGCATTTCAACGAATGAAATTCAAAATGAACTTTGAAAAATCAAGAGAATGTATGTGTGACAATGTAATCCATGACAAAACACTACTGAAATATTCCAACTCTTGCATTTCAACGAAAAGAAATTCAAAATGAACTTTAAAAATAACGAAAATGTATCAGTGAAATTTTACGCCAAGCCAGAACAATACAGATATGCTTAAACTCGTTCATTTGAATGACCGGAATACAAAACGAAGTTTGAAAAATCGCGAAAATGCTTCTATTACACGCTAAACCTAAAAAATACAAACCTGAAATAATCCAGCTCATGAATTTCAATGAAAGAAATTCAAAATAACCTTGGAAAAATCAAGAGAATGTAACTGTGACAAGGTAAACCATGACAAAACCCTACTGAAATATTCTAACTCTTGCATTTCAACGAAAGAAATTCTAAATGAACTTTGAAAAATCAAGAAAATGTATCTGTGATAAGGTGAACCACAACAGAACACTACTGAAATATTCCAACTCTTGCATTTCAACGAAAGAAATCCAAAATGAACTTTGAAAATTTAAGAGAATGTAACTGTGACTAAGTAAACCACGACAAAACACTATTGAAATATTCCAACTCTTGCATTTCATCGAAAGAAATATAAAATGAACTTTTAAAAATTAAGAGAATATAAGTGTAACATGTTAAACCACAGCAAAACATTATTGAAACATTGCAGCTTTTTTATTTTACCTAGATAAAACAAATATTAACTTCGAATAGTTAATAGACTGTAACTGTGACAAGGTAAACCACATCAAAACACTACTGAAATATTCCAACTCTTGCAATTCACCGAAATAAAACCAAAATGAACTTTGAAAAATTAAGAGTATGTAAGTGTGACAAGCTAAACCATGACAATACACTATTCAAATATTCCAACTCTTTCATTTCATCGAAAGAAATTCAAAATGAACTTTGAAAAATTAAGAGAATGTAACTATGACAAGGTAAACCCTGAAAAAACACTACTGAAATATTCCAACTCTTGCATTTCAATGATAGAAATTCAAAAGGAACTTCGAAAAATTAAGAGAATGTAACTGTGACGAGGTAAACCACAACAAAACAGTACTGAAATATTCCAATTGTTGCATTTCAACGAAAGAAATTCAAAATGAACTTTGAAAAATCAAGAGAATGTAACTGTGACATGGTAAACCATGACAAAACACTAATGAAATATTCCAACTCTTGCATTTCAATGAAAGAAATTCAAAATAACCTTTGTAACTGT
Organism: Artemia sp. Qi Xiang Cuo; assembly: GCF_049724085.1. Classification (NCBI taxonomy): domain Eukaryota; kingdom Metazoa; phylum Arthropoda; class Branchiopoda; order Anostraca; family Artemiidae; genus Artemia; species Artemia sp. Qi Xiang Cuo. The sequence continues at coordinate 11,481,640 of NC_142794.1, read as the reverse complement.
GACAAGGTAAACCATGACAAAACACTACTGAAATATTCCAACTCTTGCATTTCAACGAAAGAAATTCTAAATGAACTTTGAAAAATCAAGAAAATGTAACTGTGATAAGGTGAACCACAACAGAACACTACTGAAATATTCCAACTCTTGCATTTCAACGAAAGAAATCCAAAATGAACTTTGAAAATTTAAAAGAATGTAACTGTGAAGAGGTAAAGCACGACAAAACACTATTGAAATAATCCAACTCTTGCATTTCATCGAAAGAAATCCAAAATGAACTTTGAAAAATTAAGAGAATGTAAGTGTGACATGGTAAACCACAACAAAACACTACTGAAATATTCTAACTCTTGCATTTCACCGAAATAAAACAAAAATGAACTTTGAAAAATCAAGAGAATGTAACTGTGACAAGGTAAACCACATCAAAACACTACTGAAATATTCCAACTCTTGCATTTCACCGAAATAAAACCAAATGAACTTTGAAAAATTAAGAAAATGTAAGTGTGACCAGGTAAACCATGACAAAACACTATTGAAATATTCCAACTCTTTCATTTTATCGAAAGAAATTCAAAATGAACTTTGAGAAATTAAAAGAATGTAACTGTGACAAGGTAAACCACGAAAAAACACTACTGAAATATTCCAACTCTTGCATTTCAATGATAGAAATTCAAAATGAACTTTGAAAAATTAAGAGAATGTAACTGTGACAAGGTAAACCGTAACAAAACACTACTGAAATATTCCATCTCTTGCATTTAAATGAAAGAAATTCAAAATGAACTTTGAAAAATCAAGGGAATGTAACTGTGACATGGTAAACCTCGACAAAACACTAGTGAAATATTCCAACTCTTGCATTTCAATGAAAGAAATCCAAAATGTACTTTGAAAAATCAAGAGAATGCAACTGTGACAATGTAAACCATATCAAAACACTACTGAAATATTCCAACTCTTGCATTTCACCGAAAGAAATTAAAAATGAACTTTGAAAAATCAAGAGAATGTAACTGTGACAAGGTAAACCATATCAAAACACTACTGAAATATTTCAAGTCTTGTATTTCAACGAAAGAAATTCAAAATGAACTTCGAAAAATTAAGAGAATGTAACTGTGTTAAGGTAAACCACAACAAAACACTACTGAAATATTCCAACTCTTGCATTTCAACGAATGAAATCTAAAATGAACTTTGAAAAATTAAGGGAATATAACTGTGACATGGTAAACCACGACAAACACTACTGATATAATCCAACTCTTGCATTTCAACGAAAGAAATTCAAATTGAACTTTGAAAAATCAAGAGAATGTAACTGTAAGAAGGTAAACCACGACAAAAAACTACTGAAATATTCCAACTTTCGCATTTCAACGAAAGAAATTCAAAATGAACTTTGAATAATTAAGAGAATGTAACTTTGACAAGGTAAAGCACAACAAAACACTACTGAAATAATCCAACTCTTGCATTACAATGTAAGAAATTCAAATGAACTTTGAAAAATCAAGAGAATGTAACTGTGACAAGGTAAAACACGACAAAACATTACTGACATATTCCAACTCTTGCATTTCAATGAAAGAAATTCGAAATGAACTTTGAAAAATCAAGAGAATGTATCTGTGACAAGGTAAACCATAACAAAACACTACTGAAATATTCCATCTCATGCATTTCAACGAAAGAAATTCAAAATGGACTTTGAAAAATTAAGAGAATGTAACTGTGACAAGGTAAACCATGACAAAACACTACTGAAATATTCCAGCTCTTGCATTTCAAGGAAAGAAATTCAAAACGAACTTTGAAAAATTAAGAGAATGTAACTGTGACAAGGTAAAGCACAACAAAACACTACTGAAATAATCCAACTCTTGCATTTCAATGAAATAAATTCAAATGAACTTTGAAAAATCAAGAGAATGTAACTGTGACATGGTAAACCACGACAAAACACTACTGAAATATTCCAAGTCTTGCATTTCAAGGAATGAAATTCGAAATGAACTTTGAAAAATCAAGAAAATGTAACTGTGAGAAGGTAAACCACGACAAAACACTACTGAAATATTCCAACTCTCGCATTTCAACGAAAGAGATTCAAAATGAACTTTGAAAAATTAAGAGAATGTAACTGTGACAAGGTAAAGCACAACAAAACACTACTGAAATAATCCAACTCTTGCATTACAATGTAAGAAATTCAAATGAACTTTGAAAAATCAAGAGAATGTAACTGTGACAAGGTAAACCACGACAAAGCATTACTGACATATTCCAACTCTTGCATTTCAATGAAAGAAATTCGAAATGAACTTTGAAAAATCAAGAGAATGATTGTGTGACAAGGTAAACCATAACAAAACACTACTGACATATTCCATCTCATGCATTTCAACGAAAGAAATTCAAAATTAACTTTGAAAAATCAAGAGAATGTAACTGTGACAAGGTAAACTACGACAAAACACTACTGAAATATTCCAACTCTTGCATTTCAATGAAAGAAATTCAAAATGAACTTTGAAAAATCAAGAGAATGTAACTGCGGCATGGTAAACCACGACAAAACACTACTGAAATATTCGAACTCTAGCATTTCAATGAAAGATATTCAAAATGAACTTTGAAAATTAAGAGAATGTAACTGTGACAAGGTAAAGCACAACAAAACACTACTGAAATAATCAAACTCTTGCATTTCAATGAAAGAAATTCAAATGAACTTTGTAAAATCAAGAGAATGTAACTGTGACAAGGTAAACCACGACAAAACACTACTGAAATATTCCAACTCTTGCATTTCAATCAAAGAAATCCAAAATGAACTTTGAAAATTTAAAAGAATGTAACTGTGAAGAGGTAAAGCACGACAAAACACTATTGAAATATTCTAACTCTTGCATTTCATTGAAAGAAATCTAAAAGGAACTTTGAAAAATTAAGAGAATGTAAGTGTGACATGGTAAACCACAACAAAACATTACTGAAATATTCCAAGTCTTGGATTTCACCAAAATAAAACCAAAATTAACTTCGAAAAATTAAGAGAATGTAACTGTGACAAGGTAAACCACATCAAAACACTACTGAAATATTCCAACTCTTGCATTTCATCGAAATAAAACCAAAATAAACTTTCAAAAATTAAGAGAATGTAAGTCTGAAAAGGTAAACCATAACAATACACTATTCAAATATTCCAACTCTTTCGTTTTATCGAAAGAAATTCAAAAGGAACTTTGAGAAATCAAAAGAATGTAAGTGTGACAAGGTAAACCACGACAAAACACTACTGAAATATTCCAACTCTTGCATTTCAATGATAGAAATTCAAAAGGAACTTTGAAAAATTAAGAGAATGTAACTGTGACAAGGTAAACCGCAACAAAACACTACTGAAATATTCCAACTCTTGCATTTCAACGAAAGAAATTCAAAATGAACTTTGAAAAATCAAGAGAATGTAACTGTGACATGGTAAACCATGACAAAACACTACTGAAATATTCCAACTCTTGCATTTCAATGAAAGAAATTCAAAATGTACTTTGAAAAATCAAGAGAATGCAACTGTGACAATGTAAACCATATCAAAACACTACTGAAATATTCCAACTCTTGCATTTCACCGAAAGAAATTAAAAATGAACTTTGAAAAATCAAGAGAATGTAACTGTGACAAGGTAAACCATATCAAAACACTACTGAAATATTCCAAGTCTTGCATTTCATCGAAAGAAATTCAAAATGAACTTTGAAAAATTAAGAGAATGTAACTGTGTTAAGGTAAACCACAACAAAACACTACTGAAATATTCCAACTCTTGCATTTCAACGAATGAAATCTAAAATGAACTTTGAAAAATTAAGGGAATATAACTGTGACATGGTAAACCACGACAAACACTACTGATATAATCCAACTCTTGCATTTCAACGAAAGAAATTCAAATTGAACTTTGAAAAATCAAGAGAATGTAACTGTAAGAAGGTAAACCACGACAAAAAACTACTGAAATATTCCAACTTTCGCATTTCAACGAAAGAAATTCAAAATGAACTTTGAATAATTAAGAGAATGTAACTTTGACAAGGTAAAGCACAACAAAACACTACTGAAATAATCCAACTCTTGCATTACAATGTAAGAAATTCAAATGAACTTTGAAAAATCAAGAGAATGTAACTGTGACAAGCTAAACCATGACAAAACATTACTGAAATATTCCAACTCTTGCATTTCAATGAAAGAAATTCGAAATGAACTTTGAAAAATCAAGAGAATGTATCTGTGACAAGGTAAACCATAACAAAACACTACTGAAATATTCCATCTCATGCATTTCAACGAAAGAAATTCAAAATGGACTTTGAAAAATCAAGAGAATGTAACTGTGACAAGGTAAACCATGACAAAACACTACTGAAATATTCCAGCTCTTGCATTTCAAGGAAAGAAATTCAAAACGATCTTTGAAAAATTAAGAGAATGTAACTGTGACATGGTAAAGCACAACAAAACACTACTGAAATAATCCAACTCTTGCATTTCAATGAGATAAATTCAAATGAACTTTGAAAAATCAAGAGAATGTAACTGTGACAAGGTAAACCATGACAAAACACTACTGAAATATTCCAACTCATGCATTCCAACGAAAGAAATTCAAAATGATCTTTGAAAAATCAAGAGAATGTAACTGTGAGAAGGTAAACCATGATAAAACACTACTGAAATATCCCAACTCTCGCATTTCAACGAAAGAAATTCAAAATGAACTTTGAAAAATTAAGAGAATGTAACTGTGACAAGGTAAAGCACAACAAAACACTACTGAAATAATCCAACTCTTGCATTACAATGTAAGAAATTCAAATGAACTTTGAAAAATCAAGAGAATGTAACTGTGACAAGGTAAACCACGACTCAGTATTACTGACATATTCCAACTCTTGCATTTCAATGAAAGAAATTCGAAATGAACTTTGAAAAATCAAGAGAATGATTGTGTGACAAGGTAAACCATAACAAAACACTACTGACATATTCCATCTCATGCATTTCAACGAAAGAAATTCAAAATGAACTTTGAAAAATTAAGAGAATGTAACTGTGACAAGGTAAACCACGACAAAACACTACTGAAATATTCCAACTCTAGCATTTCAATGAAAGAAATTCAAAATGAACTTTGAAAAATCAAGAGAATGTAACTGCGGCATGGTAAACCATGACAAATCACTACTGAAATATTCCAACTCTTGAATTTCAAGGAAAGAAATTCAAAATGAACTTTGAAAAATTAAGAGAATGTAACTATGACAAGGTAAAGCACAACAAAACACTACTGAAATAATCCAACTCTTGCATTTCAATGAAAGAAATTCGAAATGAACTTTGAAAAATCAAGAGAATGTAAGTGTGACAAGGTAAACCACGACAAAACACTACTGAAATATTCCAACTCTTGCATTTCAATCAAGGAAATTCGAAATGAACTTCGAAAAATCAATAGAATGTATCTGTGACAAGGTAAACCATGACAAAACACTACTGAAATATTCCAACTCTTGCATTTCAACGAAAGAAATTCAAAATGAACTTTGAAAAATGAAAAGAATGTAACTGTGACAAGGTAAACCATGACAAAACACTACTGAAATATTCCAACTCTTGCATTTCAATGAAAGAAATTCAAAATGAACTTTCAAAAATCAAGAGAATGTATCTGTGACAAGGTAAACCATGACAAAACACTACTGAAATATTCCAACTCTTACATTTCAACGAAAGAAATTCAAATGAACTTTGAAAAATCAAGAGAATGTAACTGTGAATTGGTAAACCACAACAAAACACTATTGAAATATTCCAACTCTTGTATTTCATCGAAAGAAATCAAAAATGAACTTTGAAAAATTAAGAGAATGTAGGAGTGACAAGGTAAACCACAACAAAACACTACTGAAATATTCCAACTCTTGCATTTCATCGAAAGAAATCCAAAATGAACTTTGAAAAATTAAGAGAATGTAACTGTGACATGGTAAACCACGACAAAACACTACTGAAATAATCCAACTCTTGCATTTTAACGAAAGAAATTCAAAATGAACTTTGAAAATCAAGAGAATGTAACTGTGAGAAGGTAAACCAAGACAAAACACTACTGAAATATTCCAACTCTTGCATTTCAATGAAAGAAATTCGAAATGAACTTTGAAAAATCAGGAGAATGTATCTGTGACAAGGTAAACCATGACAAAACACTACTGAAATATTCCAACTCTTGCATTTCAACGAAAGAAATTCAAATGAACTTTTAAAAATCGAGAAAATGTAACTGTGACAATGTAAACCACGACAGAACACTACTGAAATATTCTAACTCTTGCATTTCAATGAAAGAAATTCGAAATGAACTTTGAAAAATTAAGAGAATGTAAGTGTGACAAGGTAAAGCACAACAAAAGACTACTGAAATAATCCAACTCTTATATTACAATGTAAGAAATTCAAATGAACTTTGAAAAATCAAGAGAATGTAACTGTGACAAGGTAAACCACGACAAAACACTACTGAAATATTCCAAATCTTGCATTTCAATGAAAGAAATTCGAAATGAACTTTGAAAAATCAGGAGAATGTATCTGTGACAAGGTAAACCATGACAAAACACTACTGAAATATTCCAACTCTTGCATTTCAACGAAAGAAATTCAAATGAACATTGAAAAATCGAGAAAATGTAACTGTGACAAGGTAAACCACGACAGAACACTACTGAAATATTCTAACTCTTGCATTTCAATGAAAGAAATTCGAAATGAACTTTGAAAAATCAAGAGAATGTAAGTGTGACAAGGTAAACCACAACAAAACACTACTAAAATATTCCAACTCTTGCATTTAACGAAAGAAATTCAAAATGAACTTTGAAAAATCAAGAAACTGTAACTATGACAAGGTAAACCACAACAAAACACTACTGAAATATTCCAACTCTTGCATTTCAACGCAAGAAATTCAAAATGAACTTTGAAAAATCAAGAGAATGTAACTGTGACAAGGTAAACCGCGACAAAACACTACTGAAATATTCCAACTATTGCATTTCACCGAAAGAAATTCAAAATGAACTTTGAAAAATCAAGAAAATGTAACTGTGACAAGGTAAACCACAACAAAACACTACTGAAATATTCCAACTCTTGCAATTCAATGAAAGAAATTCAAAATGAACTTTGAAAAATCAAGAGAATGTAACTGTGACATGGTAAACCACGACAAAACACTAGTGAAATAATCCAACTCTTGCATTTCAATGAAAACCACAACAAAACACTACTGAAATATTCCAACTCTTGCATTTCAATGAAAGAAATTCAAAATGAACTTTGAAAAATCAAGAGAATTTAACTGTGACAAGGTAAACCGCAACAAAACACTACTGAAATATTCCAACTATTGCATTTCACCGAAAGAAATTCAAAATGAACTTCGAAAAATCAAGAAAATGCAACTGTGACAAGGTAAATCACAACCAACAGCTACTGAAATATTCCAACTCATGTATTTCAACGAAAGAAATCCAAAATGATCCTTGAAAAATCAAGAGAATGTAACTCTGACATGGTAAACCACGACAAAACACTAGTGAAATAATCCAACTCTTGCATTTCAATGAAAACCACAACAAAACACTACTGAAATATTCCAACTCTTGTATTTCAACGAAAGAAATTCACAATGAACTATGAAAAATCAATAGAATGTAACTATGACAAGGTAAACGATGACAAAACACTACTAAAATATTCCAATTCTTGCATTTCAATGAAAGAAATTCAAAATGAACTTTGAAAAATCGAGAGAATGTAACTGTGACAAGGTAAACCACAACAAAACACTACTAAAATATTCCAACTCTTGCATTTCAACGAATGAAATCCAAAATGAACTTTCAAAAATTAAGAGAATATAACTGTGACATGGTAAACCATGACAAAACACTACTGAAATATTCTAACTCTTGCATTTCAACGAAAGAAATCGAAAATGAACTTTGAAAAATCAAGAGAATGTAACTGTGACATTGGAAACCATGACGAAACACTACTGAAATATTCCAACTGTCCTAGTCAATTACGTCATTCTATGCCCATATATGGACCCCCGTCATGACCTCCTGATAGGGTTCTACCGATTATGTAATCAATTTCTCAGAAATCCATTTGTCTTAGTCGATTACGTCATTTTATGCCCATATATGGACCCCCGTCACGAGCTCCCGATAGGGTTCTACCGATTATGTAATCCATTTCTCAGAAATCCATTGTGTGTCTGTGTCTGTGTCATGTGTCATGTGTCATGTGTCGTGTCATATGTCATGTGTCATGTGTCGTGTCATGCGGCATGTGTCATGTGTCACGTGGCATGTGTCATGTGTCATTCGCCCTGGAGACAATGCACTTGGAAACAATAAATAAATCGACCTTGAAAACACATCAAAGTGAGAAAAATCCTGTTTTTTCATTCTCAGTGAGAAAAACCATAAAAACATCCATAAATTGACCAACACACATAACCATCCATCAAACATTAATCAAAGTGAGAAAAATCCGGTTTTTTCATTCTCACTGCGAAAAACCATAAAAACATCCATAAATTGACCAACACACATAACCATCCATCAAACATCCGTCAAAGTGAGAAAAATCTTGTTTTTTTCATTCTCATTGACAAAAACCTTAAAAACATCCATAAATTGACCAACACACATAACCATCCATGAAACATCCATCAAAGTGAGAAAAATCCTGTTTTTTCATTCTCATTGACAAAAACCATAAAAACATCCATAAATTGACCAACACACATAATTTCTCTAACATAATTTCATAATTTCTGAAAAATGAACCTGGAAACCAACTATTGAATTACAGAAACCAAAATTAACCCCAGTGACTAACCCCTCAGTGACAATATACCCCTCCCACAAGTTAAAGACAATATGCTGAAGGAGTCACTCAAGTTTGATGTCGACCCATTCCAAATCGAAACGTCAATTCCCCTGTGATTAACCAAGGAATCACCGCAAAAGTAAATAGACGCAAGCCAGACACGAACAATTTTATAAGAGAACTGTAATCTCTAAAGTGCACAAACGAACAATTTTATACGAGAATTACATTCTTTGTGTACTTTAAAATATCCCAAGAATGATATGCTGAGAAGAAAATGAACACAGTCCCAGAGTTCAACCCCTTAATGATAAGGCACCCTACGAACTATCCAAAAACAGCAGGAGAGAATGAAATCTGATATCAAAATTCCACACATCTGTACCTGGGAGTATCATTTCCCATTTGACAATTAGAGAAGGCGTTTCGTCCAAGATGAACATAATCATGCTCGAACTGTTCTATGAAGAAACTATATTGCAAGTGTTTTAAAATTTTGCCAAGACGAAAGGAGTAGAGGACCATAATTTACAACAGAAGAATTGAGTACGCTAAAAGACATGAATGGTGATGAAGTAGGTGTGAATTTACATATGTGACATTTTAATAACTTCGATAACTTAAAAATTCTTGTATTCTATCAGTAATATTACATAGCAAACAAACCCAGTGAAAGTGTTCTGATGTTTACCAGTGAAAGTAGTAAACATAATATTTTGCGTTTTAAATAGTTCTTATATGTAGTGTTAGATGTTCAGATAGAGTTATGTGTAGCGTTGTCGTACTATTCATTTAATTTAGCTTAGATAGGAAGCAGTGTGCCCTATAGTCAGGAAAATAAAAAAATCTTATAAAAGGTGAATTCTCAAGAAATCTTATGTAAAGCTAGAATAGCCCCAACCTTGTTGGAAATATAAAAGTCATCAGTGTTAAATGTAGAAAAAGAAAAAAAAATCTATAGTATAGTAGCTAGGCTGGAACCATAAATAATCTTAGTCCAGTAGATGAACTTTAGATAGGGATGCATAATAAAATAACAAAAGTAATAGAGAAAATTTTTAGCACTCCTAATTAAGCTTACATAAAAGTATAAAATAATACAATGTCAATTAAAATTACGTAGGACCAATAGTAAGTAAAATAGTAAATATTTCGGAAACCCAAGGGCAAGCAAGTCCTAATGACAGGAGGTCATTAAATAATGGGAAGGGTAATGTGTACCGTGAGTAATATGTGATATATTTAAAATACATAAGAATAAAATTCCTTCTTTCTAAAGATAATTCCGACATAAATTTAACTTCCTCTAATTAAGTTTAAATCTCGCTTCAAAAATAAAAATTCTTAATCGGAAAAAAGATAAACTGAATTTTAGCCTAAGCGACGCTAGACGGTTTTCAATTTCGCTAAGATATTTGGCAAAAAAAAAAACTACTAGATACATAGTTCACAGGAAGCTTAAGTTATGAACGTTTAATCATCAAAAATATTTAAAAAAAAATTATTGGATAGACAATTAGCATAATGAAGTGATTTCTCAAACATAATGTTAAGGTGGTGGGCCCCTCCACAGGACTTGGGCCAATCGTGAATTAGCTCTTAGAGCGCAGGACCAAAACTATGTTTTATAGAGTTTTAAAAGTGTTTTTTCGGGGCATCGTGGATCAGAATCATTAGCATTGGCATTCGCATGCATTCGTTTGTCAGAATTATTATTGGACATTCATTTGTCAGAATTGTCATTATGCAGTCATTGTAGAGATTTGGTCATTGTCATCTCTGCCCTGTTGTTGTCAATTGAAGTGAAGCACTGTTGCACGCCTAAATGTAAATCTCAATAAAACTATTGCTTTTCTATTTGTATTGTTTTATTTATAAGTCTGTATCTAATCGCACAGCAGGTAACTAGTTCGTATTTCTCCATTGGGAACGCTCCCAGGAATCTGATTTCTACATAACATTAGAGGTAATTAACAAGAAGATAACTCGAGGAAGCGAGGTTACGCTCCCGGATTGATAGTTGGAGAATTTCTAACCTACTATAATTACGCATTGTGTTTTCTCACTTTCAGTGAGTGGCGCGTTCGGTACACCGGTTTTAATCATAGTATTACATTTGTGGCCCCAGACTTCATTGCCACATTTGGCATATCTTAATCGCCACAGCTTTAAATAATAATATTACACATGGTACAATCTTCAGCGCTAAAAGTGGCGCTATCGGAGAACTTATAAGGTGTAAGTTCACAGCTTTAAAGCATAATATTACATTTGACGCGGTCAATCTTTATTACCACAATTAACACAGTCCAGTCTATTTTTTTTATTGCTACATCAGTAAGGAGCGACCCGGCTCAATGGTAACCGAAACTCCAAAAAACGGAATTTCGATACCAGTAGATACATCAAGAGAATCAAATTTTAATTTTGATTTCAAATATATAAGTTTCATCAAGTTTAATCTTACTCATCAAAAATTACGCACCTGAGAAAATTTGGCTGATTTTCGAAAAAAGGGAGAAAGACCCCCTAAAAGCTATAGAACCCATAATGAAAATCACACCATCATATTCAGCGTATCAGAGAACCCTACTGTAGAGGTTTCAAGCTCCTATCTACAAAAATGTGGAATTTTCCCTTTTTTGCCAGAAGAAAGATCACGGATGCGTGTTTATTTGTTTTTTTGTTTTTGTTTTTTTTTTCTTTTTCCCAGGGGTAATCGTATTGACCCAGTGGTCCTAGAATATCATAGGAGGACTCATTGGAACGGAAATTGAAAGTTCTAGTGCCCTTTATAAGTGACCAAAAAAATGGAGGGCAACTAGGCCCCCTCCCACGCTCATTTTTTTACCAAAGTCACCTGATCAAAATTTTGAGATAGCCATTTTGTTCAGCATAGTTGAAAATCTTATAAATATGTCTTTTATGATGACTTAATTCCCCAAAATTCCCAGGGGAAGGGCTGCAAGTTATGAACTTTGCCCATTGTTTACACATAGTATTTGTTATTGGGAACTATACAGACATTTTCAGGAAGGATTTTTTTCTGGTGGGGGGGGGCTGAAGGAGGGGGTTACTTAGGAGAATCTTTCCGTGGAGGATGTTTCCTTGGGGTAAGGGACATTTCTATGAAGGCGGCACCGGATTTCCCAGCATTATTTAAAAAGCGATCAGAAATTAAATTAAAAAAACAAGTTTTTTCAACTGAAAGTAAGAAGCAACATTAGAACTTAAAACGAACAGAAATTATTACGTATATGAGGGGGTTCGCCCCCAAGTCAATACCTCGCTCTTTACGCTACAGTTTTTTTAGTGATTTGAAAAGAGCTATCTATTCTAGTTAAACGGCCTTTGTGATTCAGGGGTTTGTGATTTAAACAAAATTTTAACTTTAGCGTAAAGAGCGTGGTATTTAATAAGGGGAGAACCCTCTCATATACGTAAAAACATATACGTAATAAAAAAACATAAAAAAAAGCGATACGGCTCAATAGTATTCGAAACTTTAAAAAACGGAATTTTCATGTCAATAAATGTACCAAAAGAATGGGCTTATATTGCTGATTCTAAATACATAAATTTTATGAAGTTTAGTATTACTCATCAAAGCCTCCCCTACAAGTGAAAGAATTTTAATGAAAATCACACCGTCAGATTCAGCGTATCAGAAAACCCTTTTACATTGATTTCAAGCTCATATCTGCAAAAATGTGCAACTTTGTATTTTTTGCCAAAAGAGATCACGGATGCGTGTTTTTTAATTTTTTTTTTTTTTAATGAGTAATCGTACCGACCCTGCTGGAGATAGAGGAGCCAAAGAAAAGGCTAATAAAATTCTTTCTTTTATCCGTGATTCATCTGTGAAAGTTATTTTGTGTTTTCTTTCATTTGTCTTAAAAAGATCAATATACAAAACAAAGAGTTTCAAGCTGAGGGAACACAGATTCACAGGATTTTGGAAACGTCGCGACAGACGTATCTGTTGCACCTCAAGTGCTATGTCAAAAAGAAAGAAATAGGGCGGGTTTAAGATTCATTTAAAGTTCGGTTGAGCCCAGTTCATTTTCTTGCACTTGATTGTATAAAGTTGGGACCAAATGCATTGTGCCTCATGAAAAGCCTGCAAACATTGGCCTATTGAGTGCTCAGCAGGTTCACTGCATCCAGAGGAGCTGTCTGATTTTTTTTGGAGTTGTGCTCACAAATGAGCAAATGGATTGACTACAATGACCTAACGTTGGAAAATCTCAAATGTTTAAGACCAAATGTCGCCTTATCTGGATATGGGGTCACTCTTTTGCCTTTTTTTCACCAGTTTCTGAATTTTCAGGGTGACACTGAGGGACAACGTGATAAAATGCAAATGAAAATGCAACAAACGCGCTATTTTTTGTGCTGTGTTGAAGGCTGATAAATCTATTTTGTTTCTGCTTCCATTTTTGTTTTTCGCTGTACTAGGGTACAGTATTTGACTCGACTACAGTCAAGTCAGCTATAGTTCACGACTAGTTACTTGGACCTCTTATATTCTACGGAATAATTTCTGTTCGTTTTAAGTTTTAATATCGCTCCTTACTTTCAGTTTAAAAAACTTGTTTTTTTTATTTAATTACTAATAAAAACTTTGGTAAATAAAATTAAACAAGTTGCAAGAAAGCCATTTAACCAAATAAAAGTAAAATTAATATGCAAATTTTGTTGTAATTATTCATGTACGGTGAGCCAAAATCAAAACCTGCATTAATTCAAAAACATTCAAAAATTAAATAAAAAAAACATGTTTTTTTAACTGAAAGTAAGTAACGACGTTAAAACTTAAAACGAACAGAAATTATTCCGTATGTGAAAGGGGCTGTCCCCTCCTCAACGCCTCGCTCTTTACGCTAAAGGTTGACTTTCTCACAACTCTATTTTTTTAAACAACAAAAAAAACTTTAGCGTAAAGAGCGAGGCGTTGAGGAGGGGACAGCCACTTTCGTATACGGTATAATTTCTATTCGTTTTAAGTTTTAACGTCGTTCCTTACTTTCAGTTAAAAAAAACTTGTTTTTTTTTATTTAATTACAGTTGAAGGCCCACTGAGTAGCTTCCATACTGTGATTCATAGCTAATAAATGCCATTAAAATTTTACTAAAATATCAATTTTAATTTTCAAATTAAAGTCTCCGAAATTTAGATTCTATTTATTTGCTTTTAATATCTAAGATAAGCAACAGCAAAAACTATACTACCTTTGAGTCAGGCAGACAAGTTCAACTGAACAACCATTAAAACTCAAGCGCTGACCTAGAATATTTGAATACTTCTTAAAGTATTTGAAGTATGTGCAAAAATGTTTTAAGTGCTTTATGAGTTCAGATACATTTTTTTTAGTCGCTTTTCTAATACCTGATAGCTATAAGAATTCGTAGTGTGTTATTTTTCTACTCTCTCAAGGATTTGATATATCAACGCAAGACGACAAACTTGATGTTATTTCGTAGTTAAAATTCAACTCTATCCATCTATCTAATTACATCTTTGTAATTTGGTCTACTTGGTTTTTAATACAGAAAATTTGTATATAGAAATATTACTACTACTACTACTAACAACTCACCTTAGCACCAAGCCGCCTGAGGCCAACACAGCTACGCACGCTCCTCCTCAACCCCGATCTATTCAAAGCCTCCCTTTTTACACCGGCCCACGAAGTTCCCATTTCCTTTAAATCTTTCTTTATGACGTCCTCCCACCCCAGACGGGACGACCTGTTTTCCGTTTAGCCCTAGATGGTTGGCCGAAAAGAACAATCTTCGGCAATCTGTCATTCTTCATCCACGCAACGTGCCCTAACCACCTCAACCTTTCTTTCATTATAGCCCAAGAGAGCGGTATTGAACCACATTTTTCGTATAGCTTATTGTTTGAAATACGGTCAGTCAGACAGGTACCCAGAACAATCCTTAAGAAATATCTCTAGAAAACATCTAGCAAATCTTCATCTCCTTTTCGGAGTGCCCATGCTTCAGAGCCATATTTGACCACTGTCATCCCTGTAGCTTTAATATTCTAATCTTGGTTTGCAGCCTTATCTATCTATTCTTCCAGACTTCCAATTTCGTCAGATTCACAAGGAAACAAGTTTGTTTGTATTTTCATCAGAGATATTTATTCTAATTAACAGCCTTTGTGATTAAGAAGTCATTCTTAAAGAATTGAAACATGATTTGAAATTAACGTAAAGAGCAAGGTGTTGACTAGGGGGCGAACCGCATAATATACGTAATAAAGATATACGAATATAGAAGTTCGTTACGTAAGTTAATTTGTAAATTACTACAGAACCAAATTTAGATAAAGCCATTTAGTAAAAGAAATGTAAAATTAATATACAATTTTTGTTTTACTTATTCAATGACGGTGAGCTAAAATAAAAGCTGCATTAACTAAAAAATGACAGAAATTAAATAAAAAAAAAACAAGTTTTTTAAACTGAAAGTAAGGAGCGACATTAAAACTTAAAACGAACATAAATTATTTCGTATATGAGGAGATGTCCCCTCCTCAACGCCTCGCTCTTTACGCTAAAGTTTTTTATTGTTTAAAAAAATAAAGTTGTGGGAAAGTCAAACTTTAGCGTATCTTATCTCAAACTTTAGTGTAGCAAATCTTCATCCGCTTTTCGGAGCGTCCATGCTTCAGAGCCATATTTGACCACTGTCATCACTGTAGCTTCTAATATTCTAATCTTGGTTTGCAGACCTATCTTCCTATTCTTCCAGACTTTTTTTAGCCGTGGAAAAATACACCCTGAGCGTTCGCTATTCTATTTTTAACACCTTCACTGCTCCCACCATCGTTACTGATGCTACTACCAAGGTAAGTGAAGCTGCCCACCTGATTAATCTTTTCATTACACAACGTCACCTTTTCATCTTCACTTATTCCAAGCCTTAGTGACTTAGTCTTCTTAACATTAATTTTCAAACGAATACTAGCACCCTGAACCCGAAAAACCTTTAAAACTTCATTCATTTTGCTCACACTTTCATCGAGGATGCTTAAATCATCAGCATAATCCAAGTCCAGGAGATTTTCTCCTCCCCATTTGATTCCGTGGTCTCCCATTGCCTTTCCTGTGCTCCTTAAAACAAAGTCCATCAAAATAATCCATGTAAAGGGGGATAGAACACAACCCTGCTTAACTCCTGATTTAATACAAAACCAGCTGCTAACCTCATTTCCTACCTTAACCGCAGCAGTGTTATTCTCGTAAAAAACACAAATCAATTTATTTTATATGTCCGGTACACAAACCAAGAATACACTTCCTGCTCTAGCTCCTCTATGAACTGAATTGAACGCTTGCTCATCCTCGGTGAAACTGCGGGGAAAAGTCGTATTAAAACTCAAACCATTGTCAGGGCTATACACCGGTGTAAATACATGGTTAACAAAGTCCCTGTTCTTTCTAAAACCGCGCGGTTCTTCTCTTATAACTTTATCTACGGCATCTCTCTGTCTAAAAAGTATTATATTACTAAGTACTTTGCTACCTACAGAGACCAGACTGATGCCTAGATAGTTACCACAATCACTCTTTTCACCTTTCTTATAAAGTGGCTTGATTAAGGTTTTCCTAAAATCGTTAGGTATTTCCCCTTTTTCAAAAATCATATTCATAATCTTCAGTAACTTATTTCTAACATCAGAGCCACCATATTTAAGAAAATCATTTACCACCCTATCAGCACCTGGAGCCTTATTATTTTTTAATCCTTTTAGTACTGTCGCTAATTCCTCCTCACAAAACAAATCTTCCTTCACATCCAAGGTATCACAAACTTTTTCATTTTCCTCTATATTTCTTCCTGCAACTCTATCTCGGTTAAGCAAGTTCTCAAAATGTTCGGCCCATCTCGCTTTAGTTTTTTCCTTATCGCTAATTGTGACCCCATTCCTATCTTTAACTGGAACAAGTCCGGATTGACTCCTCCCTCTCAATTTTTTAACGTGCCAGTACAATATTTTACTATTATGCCGTCTAGCTGCATCTTCCAGATCCTCGGCAGTTTTATCCATGGCCTCCACTTCACAACTCCTTAGTTCATGTTTTAGAGTTTTCTCCACTTTTTTTACATTTCTTTTGTTTTCATACGATCTATCACTAAGATAATTCTTGTACAAGTCCTTCCTCCTTTCTTTTAAACATAAAGCTTTATCACTAATATTCTTAGCTGCAGTTCTAGCTTTCTTCCCTAATACACCTTCAGCAACTTCACAAATTATTTTTCTAAAATTATTCCAACCATCTTCCACATTATCAACTTTTAAACTCTCAAGCTTAGTATTCAACTGTTCCTGGAAAGTTTCTCTCAAATTCTCATCCTGGAGTCTACCAACATCATAATTTCCCGGGAGGTAGTTACCCTTCCGAAATTTCAGCTTTATGCTTACCCTAGATACTGCAAGATGTCGATATTAACTTTTAACATCAATTACGGCATTCCTATATACTCTAGTATCTTGTATTGATCCTGCCAGTCTTCGTTTTACTATAACATAATCAATAAGGTTTGCTGTCTTACCATCAAGTTAATACCATGTTAACTTATGAGCCATTTTATGACCAAACACCGAATTGGTTATAACTAGATTGCTATACCTACAAAACTGCAAAAGTCTGTATGCATTACTGTTTTCTTTTCCTACACTAAATTTACCTAGGCTGGGATACCATCTATCCCTATTTCTACCAACCTGGGCGTTAAAATCTCCCAGTAATAACATCATATTTCTACCTGGGACCTTGTCAATTTGCTCCTGTAACTGTAAGTAAAATTCATCTGAGTCACTAGTATCTCCGTCAGTCGGTTCTACAGGGGCGTATACTTCTATAACTGATACCCTGAACTTTTTAGTCATAAAATGAGCAATTAGCATTCTATTGTTAATACCTTCCCAGCCTAAACAAGACAGCAGCTTCCTTATTCAGCATAAGCTCTACTCCCTGTCTATGCACCCCATCCTCCCTGCCTGAGTAAACAAATTCTATATCACCTAATTTCATGCTTCCCAACCCTGGGATATGAGTATCTGAAACTCCTAATAAGTCCAGTTTGAATCGTCTGAATTCGTCAGTCAGAATGTCGATACGATAGTCATTTTTGAACGTCGTAACATTCCAAGTTCAAATTATCATGTTCTTTAACTCATTGAAATTGCATTCGCCTCAGGAAAATCAATGATCCTGGATAATATAGCAAGAAAGGGATCACATATCTTCTGAATTCTACCCTAAAGCGTTTAAGCCGGCTAAGAACCAGACAGCAAAAAGTCCCTGAAACCTTCATCAATGGAGGCTTTGTGCAATCCTGGGCCCATCTTGGTCATAACATGGTTTTCAGCACTTGGCGATGCTCTTCTATCAACAAGAGTCGAAATCCTGCACAGACAGTTTCAAGCTATTACCTCCGACTCATTATATATTCATGCCTACAAATATTATGCTACTACGGGGAGGCAACACATAATAGATAAATTAGCTAGGAAGAGGTTATTCAGCCCAAAGACGCCCATCAAAACATACCAAGCCCAGAAGAATTGTCCATTGGTCAGAATCCTGTGCGAATCCTGTGTCGTTCACTAGGCTATAATTTCCTCGAGGGGCACCACTCCACAAGTGGGAATTGAGTTGACCGCAAGGTCCCCACTCTTGCAGGTACCCCGAAAAGGTCGAGGCAGCCCTTTGCAGAGGCCGTTGTCCATAGGTCTGGATCTTACGCCCTGCCACAGTTGTCCTCCTATAGAGGATCCTCCCGCGATGGTGTTCTGCATCACCATGCAATTTAACCCATTACTGGGAGAAGGTTTGCAACTCATGGGACTTTTTTGGGCCCTTTTGAGTGTACATTTGAGGGGCCTTCTTCCTCCTCCTACTGTATTTATGACCCTGGGCGAGGGTGCCCCTGATTCTATTATGGACCCCCAGGAATAAGGTCCCCCCTTGGTTCGTGCCTCCTATGGAGGTACCCTACATATCTGTGGAGCGTTCTCCTATCACCACCTGGGGAAACGCTGAACGGCCTGGGGGAGGCCAGAATTAGTCTCTCCTACATACTAATCAATAGATACAGAATCAAAATGTGTGAAAGATTTTTTTTTTTTCTGCTCTCTATTTTTGTGAGTAGGTGTGTTTTTTGCATTTAATGGGGTTAAATGATTAATAATTTAATATTTGAATATCTTGTTTCTTGAACCCCCTCTTTTACAGGCCATGGATCCTTTGTGGGGGACTTGTGCTTGTGTTATTGAGTTGTTTTTGCTGGTTTTTCTTTTGGTTGAAATATATCTTATCTTAAAAAAATATATATATGATATATATATACATACATGCACATATACATACACATACACATATATACATATACATACATACATATACATATATACACACATACACACACATACATTAGGCACAAAATTGTGACACAAATTTGGAAACTTTATGGACGTAAACCCATTTGCTAATGATAGCATGTCAGTTTCTCTTCACCTTTTCCTACAAATGAGTATTTACGAAGACATTTTATTCTGGCTTCTTATAAACAAATAAGTTTCCCTTTACAAGTATAAAATCTATTTACAAGGATTAATTTGAATGTTTTTCCTTATTGTTCTAATTTAGCTTAGAATTTTCATGTTTTGAGTTTCCATATTAAATAAAATAGTTAAATAAAAGTAGTGCAAAACACACTGAGGGATAGTGAAAACCCTCAAATTTAGTTTGTGCTTTGTGCTATACTCTGTTGCAAAATTCCGATTTTTTTACTCAGTTTCTTGACTCCTTTACAATGATAAAAGAAAATAATAAACAAAACCTAGGCTCGAAATTCTGAAATTGAAAAAGCTTTGGCGCTTTGTGTCAACTCAGACTTTCTTTTCTGTCTAAATAAATTCTAAAACCTGGCTATACATGACGTATGAAGCAAAGAAGAAAAAAAATAAAACAATAAATGAAAAATAAAATCAAATAGGCAAGCAGTTGCGAATATAAATAAATAGGAAATCTGATGTTTAGGGGCAATTACGCTGCGATTAGGTGGAGAATGAAAAGTAAGCAGAAGAGGGGTGGAGAGCTGTTAGCAAGAGCCATGGTAGCCGCTGGGCTTGCCCCTTAAATTGAGGGGACAAGGTAGACAGCCTTCAACGCTTCCCTTACTTCGCTCGCAAGGAAACCACCAGAAAAATATTGAATGAATTAAAATGGTTACTGGTACTTTTACTGTGTTTATAAAGCATTTACCATTCCTTTGGATTTGGTAGGTCCTATTCGGACTGCTATATTTCTTTGAGTACAACAATTATTTTTTCACCTCATGATTTCCCCCCAATTAGTTCAACTTTCATCTAGCATTTGAACGAGCAAGACGTATTGTGAGCGCGCTATTGCTGTTTATCATATCCGGAGAGGATGAAGAAAATTTACAATGTTATCCGGTGCTGAATTTTGTTCAGCGAAACGTTGAGAAAGGAGTTCATGATGAGATGATTATGAAGTATGGTGAGGATTTTTTTTACGTCGATGATATCGTGAAGGTGAAGATATGGCTTATGTGTTCAAGCTATATCCAGAAGCTTTATTTCAGAAGCGAACTGGATCGATAGCGTCACTGAGCCGTCTAGATGATATTCTGGACTTTATCAAGAATGGCAATACAGACGATTTTGACATTCCAGTATTTGTTATTCTAAGCCCCAATGAAGTGCCATCGATATCAGCCACAGCTTATTCTGCTTTTTTTTCGTAATTGAATGAGCTGCACGTCCAGTTAAAGAAAATTTCCAACCGGTTTCGAGGCATATTCCAACCATTTCCCGCCACATCACAGTCTGGAGTCAGTACCTCGAAACCAGCTGATAGCCACTCTACTATTTTTGTCTCTAAATTGCCACCGTCTATTAGTGATCCGACAAACCGTAAGGACTTTGTCGGTCAACTAAGTGGTAATAATTCGATTGCTAGTGTTTGGCCGTTGAGAGATAAACTTTTTGTGAATATTGAGAAATCTGTGGCCTCTTATTTCTGTGAATCTGTTGTTTCGGATGCTGGCGCAAAGATTTTGCAGAAGCGGTACCTCGGAATAGTAAAAGGAATCCCGCTGTCATTTAGTGCTAGTGAATTCAAAACGCACCCTGGAGTCGAGGACATAAGTCGATTTGGGTCGTCCCAAACTATCAAGTTAGTTTTTTCGGACTTGTTTGGTAAAAGAGAGGCGATCAAAAATGGTGTGAAAATCAGATACGATATTTTCAGTGTTTATGACTTTATAAGTGTACTGCGTTGTTGCTTTAAGTGCAAGTCTCCTGATCACGTTCTAAACGAATACTACAGTCAAATGGAATAATGTGCGCGCTGTGCTGGCAATCACTCTTCTTCGAAAGATGCGCCCTGTACTAATATCCCTTATCGTGCGAACAGCGGCGAGTCACACACCTCGTGTAGTCTATTGTGTACAGTACTCAAGTCTCGTATTGCGGCCGGTGTGAAAAAAATATGATGCAAAAGCTCTCGGTTACTTCGTACAATATAAACAGAACGCGTAGGAAAGAGTACATTATTGACGAACTTTCGTGCAAATACGATATCGTTTGTCTTCAAGAGCATCTTTTATCATCACCTAATACCAATCTGCTGAAACGGAGTGGGAATCACGTTGCGTTTATGAATGCTACACGTTATACATTTGGTAGACCTACCGGAGGCCTCGCCTGTATTTTTAAACGTAGATATTTTTCATCCGCGATGCCAGTGCTGTTCTATAGTGAAGAAAACATCTTGGCCGTGCGAATTGCCGAACTAGTTTTTATTAATTCATATTTTCCTTATGATCGTAAATCTATTCAGTCACTGAATAAGTTTGCCAAGACTTGTAGTGTTTTGAAAAAAGTGGCAGATTCTGCATCATCTTTTGGTTACCAATTTGTTGTCGCTTGGGGATTTTTATGCTGATTTATAGAATTCAAAACTCGAATCGGATATGGTTTTTCAGTCTTTGTCCAAGTTTAAGCTACTGGATAAGAATCGTTCATTTTCATATATCCATCATTCTGGGAGCCATACTAATATCAATCACGTTCTTTGTTCTCCAAATTTATCGGTTTCAATTGTTTCTGTTCATAAAACAGAAAGTGATACAGACCACCTACCAATTTCCTTTTCGTTTGATATCTCTCTGTCGCCAGATATTTCACGCGTGAATCGTAAATGGTTTACCAGGCGAAATTGGAATAAGTCTAATTGGGCGCTCCACATTTCTACCCTTGCAGCTCTTTTGTCTACTATAAAAGTTCCTTTTCAGCTACTTCATGTTGGATCTAAATTTGTAAATGATAATAATTTTTGAATATATATTATGTTGATATTATATCGTGTATGAAGGAAGCCGAAAGAGTGGTCGTTCCCGAGGAACGTGTAAAATTTGATACACGGAAGCCTGAATGGTCGTGAGACCCAGGTTAAAAACAGTGAAAAATAAAGCCAAATTTTGGCTGCGTAAATGGGTTTCTTGCGGACGGCCACTCAACGGCGTAGTATTTGAGCTTAAATAGAAAGCTAAACAAGAGTATAAAATGTATTTACCGTCTGCAAAATCTAAGACTTGTTTCCGACACGTTAATTAGATTCAAAAGATGTTATAAATTCAGATAAAATTGATGATTCTTTTTCATCGAGTACCCATATTAGCCCTACTGTTAGGTGGAATTGTTATGATCAATTTTTTAATACCGTAAACCCTCTCGTTCATCCTACATTTATGAAGCTTCTTAATTCTGTGCTTCCTACCCCACTCCGCCAGAACCAGATCCTCCCAGTTCATTTATCTTCGGTGGTACTAGCTATAAAGAATCTCAAGTCAAGTTCTATTGATGGTGATGGCATAAGTGCCAAACACCTAAAGGTTGATTGTCCAGCTCTTGCCCAACATCTACAACTTCTTTTCCAAATGTGTTTATGTACCTCCTTTGTGCCTGAAAGTTTTTGTGCGGAAGAGTTACCTCAATTTTGAAAAAAGGGAAAATTCCGATTGAGTGTGCATCTTACAGGCCAATAACGGTTTCTTGCAATATAAGTACTATTTTCGAGCATCTTCTCATTCCTTCAGTTAACTCTTCCGCATACTTCGGTGAAAACCAGATCAGGTTTTCAGCTGGAGTAGGTTACCAGCTA